>NC_039272.1:8069288-8369288 GCF_003368295.1 Carassius auratus | reverse complement strand
TGCTCGTATCTCCCCGGTGCCCTCTGGAGGCCGGTCTGCCAACCCTGCCAGTGTTTCAGGGTGCAGCGGTCTCCCGCGAGCGTCCCTACCACCTCCCCTTCAGGGGCCTCTTACACCAGAGATCAGTCTCCAGGGACTGATTCCCTTAGTACATAATCGAGCAGCGTGGAAACTACTGCCAAATGTATCTCCTATGGGTCCTGCACACAGTAGAAAGAGGCTATGCTATTCAATTCGGCCATCCACCGCCGAGATTCAATGGGGTTACACTGACAGTCGTCGGCCCCAGCAGGCTCTGGTTATGGAACAAGAAGTGTATACCCTATTAAGGAAGGAGGCCATCGAGGTGTTCTCTCCTCTAGACAGAGAATCCGGGTTCTACAGCCGGTATGTCATAGTTCCAAAGAAGGATGGGGGGTTGCGTCCGATCTTAGACCTACGTCAGTTAACCCCTTTACATGCAAACATCGCCGACGGCCCCAGTTTATTATTGTTTCACTTTCACAGCACGTTAAACATCACTGTCTTACTTCATCTGGACAAACTGTGCATCAATTGAAAGTTTAAAGACTCTAGCTTCGATATTTGACCAATATTTTGATAAAACATTAGTGATTTATGTCAGGAGTGCAAAATAATAAATCCGTATTATGCCACATTTTGAATAGAAATTCACCACTCATTCATATTCAGTCACGTCAGCAGCGGTTTATTTGTGTTCACATAGACTCACTGAACAGCGTCAATAAGGATTTATAGACAAAAGATGCATATCTGCGGAGATATATGGATATATTTAATGATGTTTACTTCATATTTCTTCAGACAGAATCGTCATTTCTATTCATTTTCCATGGATTTACGTGATCTGATGATAAACAGCCTCTCCCAGCAATTTGTGTATGTGTTTGCTGTGTTGTCAGCTTGTGCTGTGTGTGACTCAGACTCCGATTGGGCCTTCCCAGTGTCAATCTTAGAGTGTCATATCTGGACACCGCCACATTGTGTCACATGCTTCCTGCACACTTCCTGGTAGTTATCTGGCCAAAACAAGACCGAAACACCTCTGTACACACTAAATATCCGAATAATAAACCCGTGATTACGATAGTAAAGCTTGGTATGAGAATTTCTTGAGATCTGGGGCGTTTTTATAAAAAAAAAACGAAAATGTACATCGGAAATGCTAACTTGTGCAGTGATGAAAAAGGCTACAAATAACATATTTTTTCAACAGTAAATGACCAAATTCCACCACTGATCGCTAAAGGAAGTTATTATAAACACTCGATCGGGATTTAAAGTGAGTTTTGAGTAAAAGTGTACTAATAATTTCATAAATTGTCTGATGTAGCTTGATGCTAACGTTAGCTTCGATGCTACTAATAGCAGGTGCTTTTCTTCTTCATAATGCATTTTTGTCTCAATAATTCACGTAAGGTCATAAGAAAATGTTTTGTTGTATTTTTATAGTTAGACTTTTGAAAAATAAGGGCTAAATGCAAAGAGAGACTGAAGTGAGATCGCTGCTTTGTTGCTTTGTAAAGCCTGAAAAACCACAATCAAGGCTAATAAAGGTGGAATAAAAACAAAAGAATAATGATAAAAGAATAATGGGGATTATGTGTCATACCTGCGGAGGTGTGAAAGACTCGTTTGGTGAGAACAATACAATCATGAATGGGGAGTTTTGCAAAGCCAACACACATACAAAATACACAGCAGTGTTTACATGTGTGATCTTACAGAGATGACAAGTGCCATAAATCAATCTGATTAGCCTTCTCTAAAAACACACATGACATGGCCTGGAAAAGCTAAACTGTATGTGTCCAGTGCGAGCATTGGACGCATACATCCACAAAGCTGCCCTGTGGAGAAAGTCTGACCAATTGCTTGTATGCTACGGTCCTCCTAAAAAGGGTTCTCCTGCTTCTAAGCAGACCCATAGTCGTTGGATAGTCGAGGCTATCAACGTCTCCTATGAGTCCTCTGATCTTCCCCTTCCTTTGGGAGCCAAGGCTCACTCTACGCGGAGTATGGCTGCCTCTAAGACCTTTTTAGCAGGTGTGTCCCTCTTGGACATCTGCAACGCTGCGGGGTGGTCCACGGCCTCTACATTCGCCAGATTTTACAATCTCGATATGCGAGCCGCTCCTGGCTCTTCTGTCCTCTTGTCCTAAGTTGTGCTCTTCGGATACACACTAGGCAGGGGTTTGGTAGTCTGGCATCGTTGGCACATCGTTCCCCAAAAGCGCTCGACGCAGCTCGAGTTCCCGAAGAGGAACGTCCCTAGGTTATGTATGTAACCCTAGTTCCTTGAGGGAATGAGACGCTGCATCGCCGAGCCATACTCCCGGCACCCCTGCCTGCGCTTGCTTCCCTACTCGAAGCTGAAGCCAGCTGCATGGCACGTGCCTTTATAGCTTCCTGGTCGCTACGTCACCCCGTCCGTGACGTCACGCTCTTCCATTTGTGACTCAGTGGTTCAACCTTAATTTTATGAGGCTATACGAATACTTTTTGTATTGTACTTTTTGGGCAAAGAAAACAAAAATAACAACTTTATTGACCTTACCTCAGAAAGCCGGCTCCTGCGTCAGCAGCACCACACATGTCATATGTCAAGGTTTTCTCCTTAATGTGCATCGAAGACTGACATGGAAGAGAAGAAATGGTTCAATTTTTTTTTTGCACAAAAAGTATTCTTGTAGCTTCATAAGTTTAAGGTTGAACCACTGATGTCACATGGACTATTTGAACAATTTCCTTTCTGGTCCTTGAACGGTGCCGTTGCATTGTCTATGCAGGGTAAGGTTTTATGGATTTGGAATGACATGAGAGTGAGTCATTAATGATAGAATTTTCAATTTTGGTTGAACTATCCCTAATGATGATGTGTTGCGATTAATCACAGCATTATGGGCAAAATTCAATAATGAATTCAAATGTAGTTCATTGTGCACTTTTTTCATTCAAAAGTACTGCTATTATGAACAAAAGTGCAATAACATTTGGTTTGAAAACTTTAAACAAATAAAGTGCTTTATATTACAGCAGTATTCCTTTTAAATAGTTACAGTTAAAATATTTATTGTAAATCTCAACTTAAACATTAATGTAATCAAATTAAATATAAAACCAAAGTTATTTGCCAAAGCCATTGCGAGGGCATTAACCTTTTTATAGAAAATATTTTGTTGTTATAGAAAAACAAGTTATGCTCAAGAGTCCTCGATCATACTATTATAACAGGCACCTTCTGAGTAGAGACCTTCGTTTTCGTAACTGATTTTTTAAATTGATTCGTTTCCAAAGTGCCAACACAGAATGACACATGCGTCTATTTGTCACGACTGTAACGTGAAGGTACCAATGAATTCAGGAGTCAATTTCTGCGAGCAGAAATGAGATATAAATTTTCTCTGCTTGCAGGGTGGCAGTCACACTTTTCAAAGTAAGTAAACACATAAATATACAGTCTGACCATTTCATACGTCTTTTTTGATAGTGATTCAGTATGACTCCTTTCACACCAGAAGTGAACCATATCAGAGTTGATCACCCTTTTTAGGTGGACTCTATGTATGGTTCTGTACTGTACTGTATGGTTCGCATGTGCGCATCTGAGTTCAGAAAACATCTTTTAATTTTGGACTGAACTATCACTTTACATATAATGAAATTAGATTTTCATTAACATCAGATGAGGACTCTAAATGTTCTAGAAAAAAGCCATTTTATTTAGTTTTATTCCCCCCATGGATGCCACAATGTTCAGTTCACATGACCAGCTATGTCATATAATTAACACTAATAATATAACCATATGAAACAAACATATTGCTTTTAGCCTGATGTCAAACATATCACCCAATATAACCCAACAGCTTTGCTATCAAACGTCAGAAGTTGTGCATACATCCACATCAATAGGTGTCAATATAAAGTACAAGACTATTGACGCTGATAGGACAAATAAGATACAGCTAAATGCATGCCTTTAAGGCCTAATCATGATTTAAAGGTTAGATTTCCAAATGTTACATTCAGTGTTTCTCAATACTTGACTTCCTAGTTTGTAATAATATAAAAAAAGAAAATCCTAGTTCAGTGGAATTTATTTCAATAACCTTGTCACCAAACAGCACCATGTTAAACTACAGGGGCAGTCCTGCTTTGGGATGAAGTGCCCGAAGACATACTGGTCGTGATAGATAAATGATTGTTTTCTTGTGGTTACCAGACCAGATCTCAACCACTATACTACACCCCGCCGATTTCAAGACATTCTCACTGCACCTCCAGCATGTTGTGAAGACAAAACATAAAATACAGCATTTACAAACACAGACTCTACTGCACTAAACTAGTCTAAGTCTCATCTAGTGCTCATCCTTTCCTCTGTAATACCTGCTTTCAGACTGTAGTCTAACAAACCACTGAAGTCACGTCCCACTCATGGGTCTCAGATTACACTAAGAGTCTGCTTTACTCTGATAACCTGTAATTAGAGCTGCCCTGAGTAAAAGCTGTGAGCTGGATTGTAATAAATGTTCAACTGCTGCTGTAAGGAGTGTTAGACTGTACACGTTATTTTATTAAATAGTGTTTTAATCCTTCCTATATATATATATATATATATATATGAAAGTTTTATGGGTTTTAGTGGATGTCTATTGACTTTGGGGTCATTTGTATTCTAATGCAGAATGTCCCAAACTGGGTTCTGTGAACCAGTTCAGGGAACTGTCAGGAGTCGGAGCACTAATAATCAATTAAATAAAAAAAAAAGATCAAATTAAAATAAATAATAAAAATGAAATAAAGCCAATTAAAATAAAATGCTTACTAAAACACTCACACACATGCACGCACACACACACACACACACACACACACACACACACATACACGTAATAATACACAACATGTGACCAGGTTTAAGACCACATTTAAGGTTTTGTGAGAGCTGAGCAGTATAAATGTTGTATAAGTTATATAAAGTTCCCCCCACCCCAGGAAACTTGCTTCAATATCCAGATCTCTCTGTCATGTACAGTTCAAGCCTGTCAGAATAGTAGAGTTAAGTAGGACCATTCACTAAGCTGTTAAATATTCATGAAGCCGTATCACATCCTGGGAGCATGTGTAACTTGACTGTGTGGGGTATCCTCTGTTTAATGCAGTTCTAGTTTCATCATGGGGAGCTTTAGGACTGGAGCAGAAAGGAGGCTCTGTGTGAATAGATTTGGCTCCACCTTCTGGCACACACATTGAACCGCAGCTTATCTTTCTCAGCAGATGGGTAGTCTTTTTGGGTTAGTTTTTGCTTTTTGAGTGACTTCACTGTCTAATGTTGTTTCAGAGCCGTTCACACGAAACATCAGAATAAATCCCAGCCATAATGTCTAGCATGATGCTGTCTAACCTTGTTCATACATGTGAATGTTTTCATTTAAATTATTGATTGGATGAATGAAAAATTTATTTGTTGTCTTATTGATTAAACATGACAAAAGATGTTTACAAAAAAAAAAAAAACTCTTTCTCTTTATTTATTCCTTCCCTTTCTAGCTCGCACATATTTAATCAATGCATAAATCTTGGTATCAGGGCATATCTCTGTTAACAACATTTTTGTAATTTATTCATCATCTTGTCTTTCCAAACCTATCTGACATTTCTTCTTCTGTGGAATACAATAGGATATTTTATTTCCATATAGTGAAAATGAATGGACAAATGACAAAAAAGCATGATATGATATGCATCAAAAGCAGTCCATATGTGACTCATGCATTATTTTCCAAGTCAAGAAATCCAAGATGACGTCAGAGACGGTCAAGATTTATGTTTTGTGCTCTTTTCTTTCTTGTTCTCTGTGACAGAGGTGCATTTTGTTTGCTGGATGTTCATCTGTGTTCTTTAGTAAGATCTAATTTCCTCTGCTTCCAAATTCTCCATCTGGACATCTTCCACAGTCTTCCAAGAGTGTGTTTTCTCATTTAGAGCTGAAAATGGGCTCATACTGTAAAGACCAGCTGGTTATGCATGCAAACACCATCTTAACCAAGGACGTACTTGTATGTGTGTGTGTGTGTGTGTGTGTGCGTGTAAATGCATAGTGCTGACAGCAATCAGGGCAAACTATTATTGACACAACCTTATGTTGAACAGTTGGAAATGTATGCCCACTAAAGTCTGTGGAAAAAGGCAAATCATTGGTTGGTTCATGCATTTGTCATTAATTGATCATTAGTTATTATAAGACCTTTCAGTGAGTACCTCACATGTTTTGTTAAAAAAAGAAATATTGCTCCATTTTGGCTGGTGTTGTGTTCTCAAAATCTGATAATGATTATTAATGGTCTTTTCAACTGACAAAAGGCAAAGTACAAAGTAGATGCAAAGCTTTTGGTTTCTGTGTTCTCAAAAAAGACTTTGCCTTATCTCTTTTTTTTTGAGCAGAGAGAGCTGTGATTTATAAGCCAAAACTATTTTTATTTTCCACTGAAGACTCTTAGTCTGCATTGTTGTTGTTGGGTTCTTTATTTTGCCTTTATTTAAACAGGACAATGCAGAGTTTGGACAGGAAAGTCAAGTATGAGAGTGAGGGGGGTGGTGTTGGAAAGGACCAAAAGTCACAAAAATGTATTCTGAAAAATAAAAATATTATAAAAACATTTTAATTCCATCCCCTTAACTTGTCACAAACACTTAAATTCAGTAGTCCCTGAACTGAGCTTTTTATTGTTTTTGAACAATATTTGCTATGTGCTGGAAACTGGTCTTGGCTTTAAAAGAGGAAAGATCAAGAGATTAACCTATCATTTGAAATGTCTCTGAGCAGAGATTACGCCTCTGTGTGTGTTTGAGAGTTAGAAATCACGCAGCTGTTCATTGTTGAATTACTTTCTTGAGCACCTGAGAAAAGCCTTTTCCTTGCTCTCTCTTTTTCTTTTTCTGTTTTCGAAACATACACTACCGCTAAAAAGTTTGTGGTCTCATAAAAAAAAAAAGTCTCTCTTATAACCACTTAAATTAACTTTTCTATTTTAATATGTCATTTTAATACACAATATTTTTTATTTAATATGTAATTTTATTTCTGTGATAACAAATCTGAATTCACAGCAGTCATTATTCCTGTTTTCAGTGTCACATGATCCTTCAGAAACTCTTCTGTAACGTTAAAAATGTCTTTACTATCACTTTTCATCAGTGTAATGCATCTTTGCTCAATAGTTTTTATTTCTTAAAAAAACTTACTGACCCCAAACTTTTGAATGGCAGTGCATGAAAACATCCACATTGATTGAATATTTCTGCAGTTTAAATGTGTGAGTGGAACTTGTTTCCATGATGACTGACACTGTATTATTGTTTATTTTAATCAAGGATTATGTGAAAAACTAATGAACCATTGTTTATCACATTCATGTTCCGTGTGATACAGTAAAAGTATATATTGGGAAATGCAAGAGAGAATAGCATTGCAAGGTAAAGAGCTCATGTACGATCTTTGTCAGCAGTATTTAAGTGTGATGAATGCTTTCAACAATACAGCAAGTGACACAATGGTTTTAATGTTCTTTTTTCCACCAAACTGAGGTTCAATTAGGGAAAAGCGATTTCATCTGTCCTTCCTTTATTATGCAGTGTCTTATCATCTCAGACACATGCTCTGGTTGTTGCGCTGTCATGCTGAACGTGAAAATTGCATGCCAGCCATTCTGATAGTTTGTCATTTGGATGCGTCAAGGAACAGATTGTTAAAAGCTTTAGCCACACCTTACAGCTGTTTTATTAATAGCAACTAATTACTAAAGTTCTCATTCTAATTGCTTGGAATGCCATTTAAAACAGAACAAAATACGAATTTGGTGGTTATGTTCGAAATGATGCCCTATTAAGAGCAGCTGTCTGTATTTATGAAGCATCTCTAATTCTCCATCTCCTTAAAGGGATAGTGCACCCAAAAATGAAAATTATGTCATTAATGACTCACCCTCATGTTGTTCATCTTCGGAACACAGTTTAAAATATTTTAGATTTAGTCCGAATGCTTTCTGTCCCTCCATTGAAGCTGTGTGTACGGTCCATGTCCAGAAAGGTAAGAAAAACATCATCAAAGTAGTCCATGTGACAACAGAGGGTCAGTTAGAATTAGGGATGTCAACGATTAATCGATGATCGATTAATTGTCGATAAGAGATGCAATCGATTAAGGCTATCGATGGTCGGTTAACCGATTCAATGTTGGGCTGCGTGCGGCTCATGCGCACTCAACACGTGCGAGCGGCTGTGAGTGACGGTGACGATATATAAAAGCATCATCATTCATTCACAATGTACAAATTAAGCTTTTAATGTGATTTAAACTTTAAAGTACATTAAAATAGAAACAGCATAAAAGTTCTTCAACATTAAATGCAATAGAAATGTAGTTACTAATCATTTCATCAGATAACTGTTTTATATCGTGCGCTTTTCAGGGCTGCGGGACACAGGACAGGACAGGTAGTCTATTCATTCCTACAACTTGTTAATTCATTCCTAAGAATTATTAATGTGGCAATTGTCTATGTTTCATTAATTTTGTTCCCTAAATAACCCATGATTTAAGTGAAATAAGGGAACAAATTAATAAATCGAACAAATTCTTAATTCATGAAATCTTTAATTTCCCTTCCCATGTTTACCACAGTAAGAGATGCGAAAACAGTTATTAAAAGCGAAAGATAATAAAATAAACCTGGGAAATTAGAGGGTTAGACGATGAAGATTTAGGAAAAGAAACAATGCCTAAATATACTGAATTTGTGGAAATTCGTGACCAACCGGCAAACCAGAACAAAGCCGCGTAAATGAAGACTATGGGGTCCAAAAGCATGGTCGCGATCTAACATTTTCCAGTTAACCTATCATTCCTCTAATAAACAAAGCTTTTATACCACACTTGTCATAATCAGATCTTATCATTTCTAAATAAATAATTGCTGGATTCAAAACAGCGATTAATAGGCGCTGTGACCGACACATTCCTGGAGCATTCACTGCTGTCACTAAACGGTGACGCCGAGCATCGTTCACAAGTTCCTGCATGGACCTGACTAGGGCACAGGTTCTAAGTAATAGGCCCAACATAAAAATAACAATTTGTTTTCATGTTTTTTTTTTTTTTGTTTTTTTTTTTAAATAGGCTATGCGAAATATATCTGACTTAAATAGGCTAATTAAGATTAACGGATTTAAAACAGAAGTGTGGGCGCTCCATAAGTTCACAAAAAAAAAAAAGGATGACAACGCATTCTGTTTGTTTGCTTTATTTTACAAGAGCACAAATCTTCTGTTTTTATTGTGAGTGTGCACAAATGAAAGTAAACACTTTTGCGGAAAATATATATATTTTTTAATGTCTCAGCTGTTTCGATCGCCCCGGAGCCTGCTGCACACGTATATTCTAGCGATTCAAACTTACATCGCAGTCTGTTCATTATCAAAATAAAATGTCAACTAAACATTAAAAGGTTACACTGGTCAGTTTAAATAGACCGTAGTATACCGGTCCACTCTGCTGTTATGCCAAGGACGTTTTTGCTCAAATGAAGAGGATCATCTTTTCCGTCTATATGCGAATGCGTGTTAAGTACAAGCCTAGTTTACATTATAAATAATAGTTTAACATTCAAATACATTGCGAATATGGAAACATTTCGATTTGTGCCGAATGAGACATGAGCAATAACCTCCAAATAAATCTAGCCAAAGCCGCGCTCGCTCATCCTCGTCTGCACGCATGCACTGTCACGATCTAATGCGCTGTATGCCGGATTTTTAAAAATCTGACATTTTCTAGGACAGAATCCAGCAGGATCAAATTAATGTGAGCAACTGTGTTTTGGTGCAGCAGCGCCGATGTAGTTCACTTAATGTGCAGCGCAGTCACACGCGATCCACATTTCGGATAATTTTATACAATAATGTCAGTTGAAAACATTGCAATTGTGCTTTAAAATACAACAACGAGCACCACAAAACCATTTAAAGATGCGCGTTCAGCGTTCTCCGTGCGGGATTGGAAACTGTCAACAAAGTAAAATGACCTCAAAAGTATGGCGCGCTCTCTTCATTTTATCAAATGATCATAATCGCATCTATTCATTTTATAATCCTGCTACTAGCATTTTATTCAGACTAAAACCTCTTTAATTCAAGTGAGAAAGCGTTTTGTGTGTGTGTGGCTTTTGCACATCCTGTCATACCGCTGACTGCGTGCCTACAATAGACGCATTTTGCAGTATTATGGTTAACGATTAATCGATTAATTGATCGTTAATTTAAACGACGATCGATCATGGAAATAATCGAAATTTGACATCCCTAGTTAGAATTGAAGCATCGAATTAACTGGATCTTCTTGAACCATTTCACCAAATTGAACTGAATCATTTGAAAATGCTCGTGTCTCCAATACGCATTAATCCACAAATGACTTAAGCTGTTAACTTTTTTAATGTGGCTGACACTCCCTCTGAGTTAAAACAAACCAATATCCCGGAGTAATTCATTTACTCAAACAGTACACTGACTGAACTGCTGTGAAGAGAGAACTGAAGATGAACACAGAGCCGAGCCAGATAACGAACGAAACATTGACTCGTTCTATTGACTCATTCTAATAAAGTAGTAACGTGTTTTCACTTCATTAAAGCATTAAATCAATCACACAGAGTGTGTGGGTATGTCTTCTAGAAACTGGACAGGAAAGAGGTGTTGGTTTAGTCATCACTGATGACTCTCTTCAGGCTCTGACATAAACGTATACATGAGTCAGAAGGAAATGTCAGACATTAAAACAATGTGCAGATTTGAGGAATGCAGTGGGTCCCAGTCCCGCTTGTGTCATTTTATGGAACCTTTCCTCCATAATCTTCCTTTATTTTCTATAATATCACTGTCCTTTAAAATGTTGAAAAGGTCAAAAATATACCTCAAATACAAACTGACTTGTGACTTGTGAATAATGACAGTAGGGGTTGACTGATTATCTTGCCGATTATCGGTGTCGATATTAAACATTTTATGGTAATAGCCATCGATCAAAACTGCTTTGAAGATAAAATAATATAAAAACATAAAAAAGCCCTTGTTATTCCTAATTTTGACATAAATTTTTACCCCATAACATATCGGTTCAAAATGTTGGTAATCAGGCAACTTGATCTGTAATCATCTGTATCGGCCCTGAAAAACATATACCGGTTGACCCCTAAATTGAATAAGAATAAGGGGCAACATTTTAACAGACAACTGTCATCCACCCTACATTTCCTGTGTCTTTCCCTGCTGTCTTTGATTGCCAACACATTTGCATTTATGTGTGTGTGTGTGTATCTGTGTGTGTTCTTGTTAAGCATGAGTGAAGAAATCAGGTCTGCACACAGCACTATTTCCTGACTCAGCACACCACTGTCATCTGTCTTGTTCTTCTCTCCCTTATTCTTTTCTTGTACATTTCCCCTGACTTACTTAAATAAGGATAACACAGTTTCCACATCTTTCAAGTCAGAATGAGAGGGATGTAGCAGAGCATGAAATTAAACCTCAAGAGTTCCTCAGCCATAGAATTTCTGGTCATTCTAATGTGACATCATATTGTTCAGGCTACTTTAACTTAAACATCAAATAAACAGAAGTGTAGAAACTTCAGTTTAACTGCCTTGTTTTTACAAAGTTCCTCATTTCTTTTGACCAGGGTCAGTTACATTATTTTACTTTCATTTGCAAATGCTCTCCTGTGGCCTCAGGTAATTCAGACTTGCTACTTTTTTTAAATACTGTATTTCACCTACCATATAGTTGGGAGGATTGCGTTTCGGATGCAGCCATTCACTTTGACTGTCCTCTGTCAAATTAGCCTCGTGGCTAATAAAGTACACTTTGAAAGACTAGAATGTTTATAATGTTAACGGCAGGTGGAAGAACAAAACATACCACTTTTAGTCTTCCAGGGGCAAAGTAAAATCATATGGATTTGTTGAGTAAATGAAGATTGGGAAACTTGTTTGAAAACAGTGCTTGTTTTTGGAATTCCATTTAGTGCCTCTAGTGGAAGAAAATCTATACACTTCACCATTAATGTGGTATGTGCACATTATGTTCATATTAATGATGCATATATTGTCACATGCTGTTTGCATGTGAGTGTGTTTATGATAGGTGTGTGTGGACCCTGGACCACAAAACCAGCCTTAAGTGTAAATTTAAATTGAGATTTATACATAATTATGCTTTTCATTGATGCATGGTTTATTAGGATCTGACAACATTTGGCAGAGATCCAACGATTTAAAAATCTGGAAACTGAGGGTGCAAAAAAATCTAAATACTGAGAAAATAACCTTTGAAGTTGTCCAAATGAATTATTAGCAATGCATGTTACTAATCAAAATTAAGTTTAGATATATTAACAGTAGGAAATTTACAAAATATTCTTATGGAACATGATCTTTACTTAATATCCTAATGATTTTTGACATAAAAGAAAAATTGATAATTTTGAAACATACAATGTTTTTTTTGGCTTTTGCTAAAAATACACCCCAGCAACTTAAGACTGGTTTTGTCAACTTTTGTGGTCCAGGGTCAGATATATGTTCTGGGAAAAGCACTAATTTTATCTAGGGAGACATTAGTGCTTTTCCGATGGCATGAATGTAATTACAGTAATTTCTCAATTTCCTGGTCTCAAGTAAACTATCTCAGTGCATTTAGTGTGTTTTGAGATGTAACTCAATGAACACACTCAGCAATCAAATAAAACCTATCTCTTTTATAAAACTGAGATAACCAAGAAATAAATCTACAAATGTCAGAATATTGTGATAGTATTCTGAATGCTGTACATCTTTGTAAATGCAATGAAAATATTTTTACTGCTGTTTTTAAATATAATATCAAATAACTTTATTTGTGGGTATAGTAGTTGCCTGTGTGCTGTGGAAATATTTTATTTATTTATTTCTGTTTTAGTCCATATAATGGACCCCACTGACCTGCATGAACAAAAAACACTGATACTTTTTTTCAAATGTTCTTCTTTTGTGTTTCACAGTAGAAAGAAGGACATAAAGGTTTGGAACGACATGAGTAAACGATGATAGAATTTAGAGTTTTGGGTGAACTAGTATTTGAATGTTCCTTGTTCATAAAAAAAATCAAATAAGACTGGGTATGATTTTACAGTTAACTTTACATACCATTGGAATGTGCTGCTCATGGTATTGTGACATGATCCAGCAGCCATCTTATTCTGCTGCATGTGTGCATACACACACACACAGAAAAAAAAAAAAAACTCTAAGTCAACATAGTTAAATAGTAATCGAAATACAAGAAAATGTGTCTTAAAGGGATAGTTCACCCAAAAATCTAAAGTTATTTCCAACTGTAAAACTTTTGTGTGTGTGTGTGTGTGTATGTGTCTGTGTGTGTACGCGCGTTTTTAATCATTAGAAATTTGTTCCATCAGCTTTTCTGTTCAGCGGTTAAAAAAAAGCCATACAGGTTTGAGTCTAGAGCAGGGGTACTCAAGTTCAGATGCCAAAGGGGCCACATTTTAACCATATTAAATATGAAGGGCCACAAATTACAACTTGCATAGTAAAACTTTATATACAGTTTTTACTTGTATAGAAATTCTGTTTATTACCTATCTTGCTAGGTAAGTCTTGCTAGTGTATGTTCTATTTAAAGTAATACTGAACATAAAATAAACATTTAAATTGGGATAATTTTCTTGCAATATTAATGCAAAAAAAGTGAGTTCATACTCAGAGTATTAAAAAACCTTGCTAGGTAAGTCTAATGTGGTCGTGAACGTTGCTTTGACTTTGTTATTCCTATTGCAGAGAAAGCAATTTCACACACATACGTAGATCCAAAGCAGGTCAAGATTTTTAAAGCACGCTGGATTAATGCAGGGTATGTGTTTTTAAGAACACACTTGGTTGTGTGTGGTTCCGTTACCACCACAACCTTAAAGGTACACTCCCCAGTTTTCACATAACTTTTGTTAGCCTTCATGAGCAGATGTTCAGGGCCATTAAATATATGAGGAGCTCTTTACCAAAACGTGATAGGCTAAATCCATTTCAATAGTTTTCAGGAAAATTACATATTTTACATAGACCCACATAGCTTTTTTTCTTTTCAAAAAGCTATAAATCCATCAATTTTGTTCCCCCAAAATGCTATAAATCCACCCCCTTTTTTTGTTTGTATTTTTTAAAAAGTATTTTGTTTTATTTTTCGTGTTCGTGTTTCATGCATTTATGACGAAAATTTTTTTTTACGTGACTGTTCTCCATTATACGGACGTGAGCGCTCTGAAAGCGGCACTAAACGACTTTCAAACTTTCACAGAGACCTCAAAAAGAAAGCACAAACCTTTATCGACAATTGACCCATTGGCAATTTGAAAATAAGTTTTGTTTTTCATGCTGTTAAGAGGATCATCGGCCCATTTACACACTGCAGTAGAGATGCGCGGATCAGTTCTAATGTCACCCCAATCAGCTGTGAAAGTGCGCAGCTCTAAATGCACAAGCAATGCATATGCAATGCATGGTAAATTTGGCTTAAACTCTTCTTGAAAAGCGCACCTGTTTATGTTTATGACCTGAATCTGTTTAGCCAGACATTGGGTTAGACATAGAGCAGAGCTGTTCTGAGCAAAATACTAGAATCTGTAGGAGCTGTAGGAGAGACTCTATAAATTCTGGCCTATTATGTGGTCGTGACTGCTGCGAGAGGGAGGGATGCTATGATTAGGCTTGTTAAGGCTGTGTTTCAGTCAGCGGCACAATCATCTCCTCTGTATGACTAATGGAAGTGTGAGGAAACTTCCTGCATGAAGCTGATCATACACTAATAAGAGAGTGAAACGCTTGGAGACACTAACCAACTTTACAAAGAGTACAATGAGACTGAGTCATTTTAAAGTTATGAAGAAAAGTTGGAGTGTATTTTCATTGTTGGTTGACTGTGGCATAGTGGTTAAATACCTGGGCTAGTGACTGAAATGGTGTAGGTTTGAGCCCTGTAAAGGATTGTTTGTACTGTAAGTCACTTTTTCATTTATCCTAAAAAGGCAGATTAGATTTTTCCTATTGAAAGCAGTAAACATGGCGAACTTGTGTACAAGCTATGTGCTCTCATTTCCAGCCAAAAACACAACAAAGCAGATGGCGTTTGCCTTGTTTGTGCTTGCACTCAGTCTGGCATCTCCTTTGTGGACAGCACAAGTAAGGAGCCCGGATAGACACAAACAGCATGTGTCTCATAGGCAATGGCGTAGGAGTGGTTTTAGGACATTTTTACATCATTCAAACTATGTAGATGGACCACTTTTTCACTTAAACTGTCAATTTAAAAAAAAAAGTAGCTTTTTCCATTTTACTTGTTTAGAATGAGTCAGAGTTTTACTGTGTGAAACGACATGACAGACTCCTGTACTTGTTGATAATGAAATGTATTATTATATAACCAGTGCATCTTGCACAATAAAACTGGCATCATATAGTATACCATTATTGTTGGCTCTCTGTTAAAGGGTTTATTTTCTTCTATTTTAAGTCATTACGGATAAAAGCATCTGCCAAATGCATAAATGTAAATGAAAAGCTTGTATTTTGAATTAACAAATAATAAAAAAGTATATTTGGGAAGAATATTGTCTGACACTTTGCACATTTATTGAAAATATCCAAACAATTTTGATTACATTTCAGGTTTTAATACAGTTCTTATTATAAATGTTATGAAATTAAATGTGCTTTTTTAAAAGTAAATATAAATGCAGTCTCTACTGAACAAAAATATACTAAATGGTTTTTAATATAAATATATATATATATAAAATCAAATTGTTTTTTTAAATGTCTTATCTTGAGGCTGTAATATTGCCATGTATTATTCAAAAGTTTGGGGTTGGTAAGATTTTATTTAGCATGTTTTTCTATTTTAATAGATTTTAAAATATATTATTTTTTCCTCTGATGGCAAAGCTATCACAGGATCTTTTAGAAATCATTCTAATACATGGATTTGGTGCTCAATAAAAATGAGCATTGAGCAATGTTTTTTTGCTTCTGCTTATTATTATGCTTTTTTTGTGTGAAACAGTGCTATTTTGTAGATCCTTTGACAATTAGAAGGTTCTAAAAAAACTACATTTATTTGAAACAGAAATATCTTAAAACATTATAAATGTCTTTACCGTAACTATTAAACAAATTAATGCACCCTTGCTGAATAGAAGTATTAATTTCAAAAATTTCAAACAAGGTTTGTGATTCCACACCAGAATACATGTGTCAAGACTTAACTCATTCACAAGCATGTGCTAGAATGCAACCCTGCTATTAATAGTGAGTCCAGTCAGGGGTGAATATACTGTACCACACCTGATACTTGCTTTTGGTTTTGTTTGTTTCTAACCTATAAAATTTAAATGATGATGTTTGAAGTTCTGTTTTATACATTTGTGTGGTTTAACACATGAGTGATGGTGGTGGTCCAATATATAATATAAGTCAGTAGGAACATTTCTTGTTTGGTGTTGATGAAGGACTGCTTGAGCTTTGATGGAACTACGAGGGTACGTGATATAGAAGAGATTGTGAAGCAGTGCTATGCAGAATCTATGCCGAGTCTAATGCAATTGTAAATTATCGTTTGTACTGATATTTACAGCGGGAGATGAGAGCGCTACACAGCAATCCTTTCAGGATATTGTTTGCAGAAGTGGAGGTTGCATAGATGACAGATGATACTTGTTATTTCTTATGCCATTTTCATTAGTTTAACCAAGAGAGAGAGCGTACAAGTGCAGTCATTTGAATGCTCACTCACAGCCCAGTAAACACAGGCTTCATGCTGGCAGTCTGTCTGATATCTGATGCTTCCCTGCTCACTGAGTCAGACATGCTCTTGTTCCTCACTATAACCCATTTAAGCCAGGGGGCAACTAAAGTTGTCAAAGGCTGTCTTTCCAGTCTGTAACTAAACATGTTTTTAAAAACAATTGACTTGCAATTAGACAAGTTTAGGCAGAGCTTTTGACACCTTTCTGGATACATAGTGTGATGTCTAATTCATGCAATGCAATTTCTGTATGTTTATTTAGAAATGCATCTGATAACTTTAATAACCGGTGGGGAAGCCAGTCTATTATATCTTTATTATAATTTTTTGCATTGTATACATCATTGGTATCATTTTAGTTTAGGGATGCACTGAAATGAAAATTCTTGGCCGAGGCCGAACAAAATGAACCACTGGGCCGAAGGCAGAACACGGAACCATCGGTCTGTGCAAGAAACTGTACAGTTTTTATATTGTTTTTTTACCTCTGATTTTCACCGCAACGATAATAAGAAAGCAGTCATAAAGTAAGAAGAAGAAGAAGACGCCTCAGGCACCAGTTGTTGAGAAAAACATGCTCAGAACAGACAGTTTGGACATTGCTGTGAAAATCAGAGGAAAATAACTATTTAAAAATGTTTCATTTTCTTGCACAGACTGGTGGTTTTGTGTATCTACACATCAATGTATTGTCACGAGCTGCAGGGTTTAATTTGGTTTTGTTTGTGTATGTTTTTGGACTCCCAAAGCCGTGATTCCCATCCGCTTACATTATAAGACTGATAGACTCCAACGGTTTGAGTTAAATCTTTGTTTGTGTTCTACTGAAGAAACAAAGTCACCTACTTCTTGGATGCCTTAGGGGTAAGCAGATAAACATTGATGTATCGTCATGCGCCGCAGGGTTTAATTTAGTTTTGTTTGTGCATGTTTTTGGACTCCCAAAGCCATGATTCCCATCCACTTACATTATAAGACTGATAGACTGCAACGGTTTGAATTAAATCTTTGTTTGTGTTCTACTGAAGAAACAAAGTATACTACATCTTGGATGCCTTGGGGGTAAGCAGATAAACATCTGGGTGAACAATCCCTTTAATGTCCCTGAGTTACAGCTGACCCCAGATCAGCAGTTAAAGTACAGGAGGCTTTGAGAACATGGTGTGCTGTATCTGCCAGTTCTCTGTGCATCATCCACAGAGAATGAAACATCCGTTATCTCTGAGCACATTGATATCATCAAGTAGCTGCAGGAGGTGGAGCACAGGAAGTGCTACAGCATTCTTCTGTTGTAGGAAACTAAACACTGATATAAGCCACTGGGTACAAGATTTTTAAAGTAGAAAAAGTACAAATCTGTTGTTCATTAGGTGTGATAAGCAAAGTTTGATTTAAAGGGGTCATATGATGTGATTTAAACTTGTTACAAGCTCTTGGTGCACGAAGAAGAACTGTAAAGTCGCAAAGACTCAGTCTCAAGTCCAAAGAGATATTCTTGAAAATGGCTCATTCAAACACTCCCCCACATGTCTACGTCACTATGTGAAAATATTTGCCAAATGTTCATGCAAAGAAAGAAGGTGTGGTTTCAGTAACCACAGTTGCAGAACCTGATTTTACCAAGTGAGACATGTCTGGAACAACATTGTGATTAACCAATCAGATTTGAAGAACCCGTTTATAGTTTTTGTGGAGTTTATGTTTAAAATCACTGTTTGTTGCTTGTACATCAGTGTCATTCATCTATCATTTCCTCTGATTTTAGGGATTACTCATGGTTAGGGTTAGGTTTAGGTGAAGGGAAATGGTCAAGAATATATTTTTGGAGTAAAATATTGTTCCAGGGTCAACAAAATATGACCCAGGAACACATCTAACTCTGCAAAATCAGGACGTGCAAGTCATGAAGCAGTCATGTCCGGGAGATGCTGTGTGTATCTAGCCAAAAGCAAAAGCACTTTATTTGGCCTCTCGAAAATAGATGCATTTGGGAAACTTTAAGATTACCAGTTTGTGAACATTGGAGAGGAGGGAGTTCTGACTTTGCTATGATAAATCTTTAGCTACTGTATGTTAGTAGTTTAAGTATTTGCTATTTACTGTTCAAATACAGAGTTTTGCACGTTGTGTGTGTGTGTGTGTGTGTGTGTGTGTATTTGTGTGTGTGTGTTAGCATGCGTGTGTGTGTGTGTGTGTGTGTGTGTGTGAGAGAGAGAGAGAGAGAGAGAGGGAGAAAGAGAGAAAGAGACGGTCACACAGTGGAGTCAGCTGTCCCGTCCGGGGCTTGTGTACTGCAAACACATACGAGCTTCATCACTGTGTCTGTCACGTGACTCTGTTGCTCTTTTGGCTTGAACTGATGAACTTGAACTAAGGACATTATTAACTGTCTTTACATTTATTTTGAACGAAGAAGCTCACGATTATGGAAAGGGATGTTATATTTCCAAAGAGTGCTTGCTGTGTTCTAGTGTTATTATTAGATAGAACAGTTGAGAGCAGACAGAAAATTATTTGGAGGAGAAAGGATCTGCAAAGGACCTCAAAATGGGAATTGAACTCGGGTCACCATGAGCACAGCACTATATATCTGCACTAGGCTATCAACAGCGACACATCATCATTTTTTAAGACAACATCTGTATTGCACACTGTATTGCTACTATTATTGTTTTTGGCACAGACATACCAAGTCGCTGGCATAGAAACCAACACAGACATTCTGAAAAAAAAAAAAAACTAGACTACAACAGGACACACAAATCAGATCTGAACAGTTGCAATCCACAGTGTGTACAGTGAGTCATTTAGATGGATTCCAATCAGATATACATATAATTGGATTGGGCTGACAGTGTGAACAAAGCGTATGTGTTGTGTACTTGTCTGTTTTAATGGGTTTGGAAAGGCTTATTGTTGCAAGTAAAGAATCTCATATGCTGGAACTACTTTGCATTACTTTCTGCATTTGTTTTTGTAATACAAATCTATATAAATGCACTGGTTGCGTTGATGAATTGTGCACTCCTACCTGCTGTGAAATTCCAGACGAGCACTGACTGTTTGTGTGGGTGTGCATATGAATGTCTAAGACATTTTCGCTCATAAAGGAGAAGGATGTTGTGCTTGTATGTGCAGCAGTACAACGTTCACATAATGTATACACCATTATAAAGGAATATTCTGGGTTAAATACAGCTTAAGCTGTTTTGACATCATCTGTGGCATGCTGTCGGTTGCCACAGAAAATTATTTCAGCTTGTCCATTTGTGTCCAAACTAAAATTGATGTACAGTATTGCACTTACATTGGGAACATTCTCTCGTTATTCATTATTTTTCCTGATAAAAACACCTTTTGCAATATATCTGTAAACCAACACACTCTCATGGCTATTTATGGCTAACTAACTAACTAACTAACTAACATTTTGGTAAATTGGTGATAAATTTTTATAATTTGTACAATTTCATTCATGCGTTTTTGTATGATGCAGATTCTCATACAAAACTGCCAAACAGAATGCAGATGAGCTAGATTTTCTCATGAGATTGTGTTGCTATAAACTCATGGATCAAGCTATCCTCCCATTTTTACTTCCTTTGTAACTGGAGTACTATATGCATATTTTTCCTTTGTTTTTACATCATTTATCAAAGATTGTGGAATGATCATCAGAATAGATAGATAGCTTAAGTAAAGCTTTATTTATTTAGCGCCTTTTAAATTGCTGTTTGCAAAGTGCTTTACAGAAACCTTACACTTTAAACGCCATGCAATAAAATATAGTAAAAGCAAAATTAGAAAATAACAGAACTAAATGAATAAGAAAATAAAATGCATAAAATAAGTAGTTACTAATGAATTAATGGAGAATAGAAAAGTGCATAATCATGACAGATAGTTTTAACCATGAATATTTCTATATTGAAAGAGACTCAACGCATTTTTATTTTAGCCTCACCAAACGTGCGTATTTTCAATCTTCTCAAAAAAAAGCCCCCTGCCCTTGTTTCTGAAAATGTGAGTTACATTGTGTGAGTCCTTCATCCTCCCTAAATTAAATATGAATTATTTTTAAAAAACATGTTTCTCCATAATCCTTCAATTAAACGTATGATGAGAATATGAATTATGACTTAGAATTACATGACAGTATCTCTTTATGACCTTCTGTCTTCTGATTATCTGATCTCTCTCTTTCTCTGCCAATCATTGCACAGTTTCCCCGTTTCATTGGCTGTGCTCCCAGGTAATTATATAGCCTGCGCCTTTGGACATTGTGCCACATTAGGTGTTACAAGGACAAGTATGTGGGCATTGCCACCTTAATGCTTCAGCAGACCTTTCAGTCCACCCCACAGTCTGACTGAATGCAGGTGTATTCAATTATTTATGACAACTGTCCCATAATATACGGGGAAATGTATCAGTATTAAAACTATCCGTTCTAAAAAGATGGACCGTTCGAACAACAATAACACAAGAATTGTTTTCCAAGCTGGGTTTTGATGCAACTGTGAGCTGGTGAGAACCACAGGAGTGATGTCTAGCTTGCGATCAGTGCCAATGTTTCCTGTGTTCCACACTACAGGGTGTTTCCCCCTGATCTTCCTGACTTAATGAGCCATATGGTGGATGTGCCAGACAAGACAACCAAAGGACTGCCAGTGCTTGGTTGTTATTGATGCTTATGTCAAAATACCAGATATGTGTGTAATTTGTCCATTATTTTACTTCCTTTCAGACCTAATGGTTTAGGCTTCTGTACGATATGTGAGGTAACACACTGTAGAGTACTTCTCTGTTTGACCCTGAAAGCATCTGCTGCTTGTTATCGTAGGAGAGAGCTGCACTGACATTTGGGGATTCAGAGAGGACACTTGAGTTCCACATGATGAAAATTTCATTGCTTTATATAAGAGTACTTTAGTGGAGATGGGCTCTCTGAGAATCCCGGTTCTTGTGATGTTGCGGTGAGTTTCTGAGGGGATCCTTAGTGAAGAGATGAGTGAGGCTTCATCCACTGGTAATGTGAACTGCCCCAGACAAGAGTGCTACATCACAAGCAAAAGATACCAGTTAGTCATGTTTAGTGATGACTGATGGTCATTCAAAAGACTCAAACACTGCACTGTTGTTGTCCTGCAATACTGAAGTATTACAGCATTTAGATTTGACATTGATGCTAGATTTATTAGTGATTTGTAATAAATAATATTCCCTTTTGATTTGCATCCATTAAGTTAAAGAAAAACCATAAAAGTACTTCCAAGAATACAATGGTACTTCATATTGTTGACTTTAAAAGATCAAGTAGGATCATTTGTCAGTGGCTTACATTTAACCTAAAATAATTTGCATCAAAAAACAAAACAAAAAAGCCATTCTCTTTGCTTCGGTGGTAAAACCATGCATTTTGGATAAACCATTCATTAAATCATTCATTAATGAGAGGATATTGAGTGGACATGTGGGTTTTACAGAGATGAAGAAACAATATACATTGAAAAAGAAAGAGTGGCAACAGAAAGAAATAGTAAAACAGGAATGGTAAAACGCTGACAGTTGTCCTCTCTCGCACTGCAGACAGAGTGGCTCTCTGACCCTTGAATGCTCTACAGCAGCTGATTAAACTTCATTCCCCAGGGTCCTGAGAAGCACCACTTTACACTTTATGTGTGCACCTGTTTTACGAATTTACAATTCAGTGTCCTGAAGCCCATAGTTCTGTATATCAACATCAGCAGTCTCATGGGTGTTCGTAGCCACTGAGAGATGTTTGAGAAGTTGAGTAGAATTGCCCTCTGTCTCTTCTGCTAGTTGCTACGTGCACTGTATGCATATGTGTGCGACTGTGTGTGTGTGAGTGTGTGTGTGCGAGGCGGGATCCCGCTCATATAGGGCAGCAAACCAGAGGCAGACTCAGCAGTGGCAGCGGCAGCAGTGTGAGGACTCCACATCTCTGTGGATGGATGTTAGCACTCTCTCTCTTCTCTGTGGGACAAAAATTGTCTGTATGTATGCTCTCTTCCATCCTCTCTTGAAGCTGTGCCTCTTATGAATGTACTGCAGATGGAGTCCTCTGTGGCACGTGTGTGGCATGAAGCCTGTGTGAATAGGGAGTTTAATCTTCTGTTAAGGTTGGTGCGTTCAGCTTCGTGATGGGATCGAAAAGTCAGGCTCAGGTAAAATAGCCGTCTTTTGCATTTGAAATATTTTAGAGTTTTTTATAAATGCGAGCCAGTTGTAAAAAACGTTTCAGTGTTTCGTTTGCACAAGAGACTGTATTTATTCTTGGGATAGTGTTTGGTTTCTAAAAGCGTGTGGTTGGAACTTGAGAGGGATATTATGAATGGCACAAAAGGAGTGCTGGAAAGAAAGAGACAAAAGAGGAGTGAGGTGTGGAGATGGAGAAGGAGAGGAAAAAGGGTGGGAGACTGGGGGAATTCCTGATGTTTGTTTTTCTTTTTTCCTCACAGAGACAGCTGTCAGTTTTTTTTTCAATAGCTAATAGCTAGAGCAGTATCAGGCAGCATCCTGTGAAAAGACCAGAGAGAAGTGTTTTCTCAAGCCTATATAGTGTGAAGTGAATGATGAAACACGCCAGGCTGCACAATGTGTTTGATGGTGAATTTCCAGGTGCTTTGAAGAAACTGGTATGTACCTGATGTGTTAAATTAATGTTACAGAGTCTGAATGGGGCTTATACGACGTTTCCTCTTCAAACCATAACCAAATGATTGTATGTATATGTGAAAACATGCAAAAATGTGACTTTATGGAAATTTCCCAATGCAGTTTGAGTCATATTTCATATAGGCATGCAGTGGAAAGTTTGAGTTTAATCAAGCTATTGGTTTTGCAAACAAATTAGGAACAGGCACAATAGGAACTCTTTTTCTTTGATGGGGAGGCAGGCAGGCGTTTGGCTCTTTATACTAAAAAGGTTTGGTATAAAGCTTTGAAATCAGATATTTTAGGCATATTAACAGCTATTACTCATGTGAGTTAAATATATAATGTATTTGTAGCTGATACAAATAAACTAGAAGTACAAAGAGGAAGATGTTACTTAATCACCCATTCAATGGTTAATACAGAACAAATCAAGTAGCATTTTAGTGGGTCCTCTCATGTGGCAAAAGACTGCACCAACATACAAAAGACACAGAGCCTTTGCTATCTTAATAATGTCTTGCATTTTATTGTTTGTGTTTCATCGTTTTCTCCCTGCCTAACCTTATAAAAACAGATCTGTGGTCCACTAGTTGAGGACCACCGGCCTATATAATGGAAAAATGCTGCCATTTGCTAAATAATCTGGTTTAATCTGGACTAAAAGAAAGTCTCTGGGGAACTGGCAGTTACAGTATTTATGAATCATTATTGATTATGTTGCACTTACTGTATCAATAGGGATATAAATTGTCATTCCTGCATTCAGAATAGTGGAAGAGAGAGAAGAACGCTAATGAGAGCTACTGTCAGGATTAATTAATTTGCTAAATTCTTCTCTGTCTCATAGAGGTACAGTCTCATAACTAGATTTGGCATTAGAATTATTAATTCATGTGTTTGATGTACAACTACCCAGCAGGTGGACTGACCCTGTCTCACCTCCTTCATAGTTCATCTCTCATTCTTTCCATCATTTCCTCTGATCATCACTTATATACATAGAAAAACCTTTCTAGCCTTTTTTGGTTTAATGTACCTGATAAAGATATTGTGCAAACATTTTCTGTGTTCCAATTCAATGGTTTGCAACTTTGTAACTGAACTTTTTTTGCTGCCACTGCAAAAATACACAAAATACCTGACAATATTGTTTTTGAAAGGTCGGTTACTTGATATTAACTTCTTGTTTTTTGAACTGCGGTAAAAAAGCAATATCACACTCGAGTGATAACATCTACTGAGGTCAGACCTGAAGTCTTTGTAATGGCTTCTTGAATTTATTTTGTGTGGCAAGATAGCAGCCGTGCAGTGAAAAGGCTGAGGTGTTTGTCATGTTGAGCAGCATGCACAGCCAATCAGATGAGATTCTGCTGTGGTTACTGAGTCTGTTGATTGCGGTAGGGGTAAAAATGTGGCCACTGGCCATAGTATAGAACACAGGCGACTGTAGAGTATCCCATCACAAAGAAAAATGACTAATGAGATCTCTTTAAAGGGATACTTCACCTAGAACAAGTATATTCTCTGATTTCCTCACCCCCATGTCCTCCCAGATGTATCTGACTTTCTTTCTTCAGGTGAACACAAACAAAAAATAATCCATCTTTGTGAGCCCATATAATGCAATTGTATAAGACCTCTAAAGTTGGCAACTCAAAAAGTCAGTGTTTTCTGAACTGAAATGTGTGTTTGTGTGTGTGACAGAGAGAGAATATAACTTCAGTTTTAAACTTTTTTAACTATAAATCATTTATTTTGGCCAACAGTCATTTGAGTTGAGTTCAATGCCAACCATGTGTTGTGAAACAAAATAAGAGATGTCCATACACACACATTATATGGGCATTATATGGTTTATTTTTCAATAAATATTTGTTTGTTTTCAATTAACTTTTATAAATCTAGAACTGTATAAGGGTGAGTAAATTATATGGAAATTTTACTGCACTTATATTTACAAGTATACAAATTCTAATTTCTCATTTCAATATGAAATCCTATCAGATTTGTCAATGACCAAAATTGTTATTTTCAGTTCACATTTTCAAAATTGTTATGCATAATTTGATTGCTCTTTGCTCATTGCATGTCAACAATGATCTGATTCGTTTCTGCTTTTATCTCTAATAAGGAATTTTAAGAGAACCATTTGATGCTTAATCAAAACAAAATTATTGAGAAACCTATTAAGTTTTTTGAACTATAAAAGAGTGACTTCTGATTCACAGTTTTCCTCTGGGATATTCTGCGCAAGTGAGACAATGCAGATGAGACATAAAACCTTGCATATCTCCAGATTCATGCTGCTTTTGTTCTAATCAATGCTGCATAAGTAAAAACAAATCCCCATTCGCTTTTGCTTTAGTCATCCTCCAGTTTTATGAGTCTCAAAGCAGTTCGGCCTTTTTAAATGTATGTTAACACTGCAATGAAACTTAGACTAGGCTTGTCACAATTATTTATTTCATCTAATTGCAATTGTTTGAGATAACTGTGTTAATTGACATTCAAATAAGGGAAATGTAGGAATGTAAAAAAAAGGGTGTCAAAAGCAGCACACTTTCATGGCATGCACGTCTAAAAATTAACAACAGTGCTATAGTCGCTCTCATGCTGGATGTCTGCCAGCTCTCCCTCTCTCTGTCTTTCTCATCTCATCTCATCTCCTCTCCTCTCTCATTCTCTCTCTGTTTCACCTGTCTTGGTCATACAGCTTCACTTGTCACTCTGGAAGCCTTTATTCCTTGTCGCCTGTGCGTTTGTCTGAAAGGCTTAACTCTATTTCTCCTCTCTTCCTACATTCTGGCCTTACCCGTCAAAAGTTTTCAGTTTATGTGGACATATTTCCAAGTTACTATTTCTGTTTTCACTATGAACTTTACCTTTTATTTCTTATGACCTTTCATGTAACATCCTTGAATTCAAAGAGTTACAGTAATGCTTTTGCACATGATATTTCAGCATGATATCTTGAGCTGCGAGTATTCAGTACACACATTTTCTTGATCTTTCTCACATCCCCCTCTCTAACACATTTCTTTTCTTACGCCTTTTCTCTTTATCTCTCTCTCTCTGTGTGTATTCATGTGCACAATATGTGTCAGACCCAGCCGTGTTTTTTTTTTTCAGTGGAGCTGTGTTGGTCTGTGGGGATAGATTGCCTGTCACGGTGCTTCCCCTGCTGCTTTGCTTTATTCCGGGTCACTGCGACCTTCCTCACCTGTAGTTTCTTCTCAGACTCAGCATCCTGATCTGAGTGCTGTTAATGCCTGAATATTGTGTTACATGATGCTAGCTTCTTCACACTGTGCAACTGAATAAAATGCCTTGAAACATTCTATGTAGACTGAGGCCTGCATTTTGTTTCTTTTGAAAATGGATGTGCTAAACAACATGCCAGACAAACCTGAATGGTTGTGTCTTTTTATATTAACATATTTCTTTTACATTTAGCATTTAACCACAGTGACTACAAAAGTAGTGTCTTACAGTATTTTTAAGACACTGTTCAAAAGTAGAGGCAGGTTACTTGTAGTGTTCTTAATGAACTCATGCAGTATTAAAGTCAACATGAAACTAAACTAAAGTTGTGATCATCTTCTGTATTGTGGAATATATATTTGAGTAAAATGGCTTCTCGGATGAGAGAATATGTAAGGCAGGACTTGTTTTTTTCAATTGGGAACTGATAAGATTGTTGTTGTTTGCTAATTGCTGTGAGTGACAGGTTTTTGGTGCACGTCATCAGAGTAGAGATGATGTTGTGGGGGGAAGTAAATATTTTTGATTTAAAAATGACAAGGGTGCATGAATAAAATAATGTGTGTATAAACCATTTGTAATAAACACTAGAATATTCCATTAAAAAAATTATGTTTGTGATTTAAAAGGCACATGACTCCTGGTAATGCAAACATACCTGATTTTATTTATTTATATTAACTGTCTCATTAAATATATTAGCTTTTTTATTTATTTATATCAGTTTACATTAGTTTATAATAGTTTTTTTTAAAGAGTTTCATGCTAAATTTGGGCAAACCTGATAATTATCATAATTTCAATTTATAATCCGCGGAGGTTTCATAGCAGCAACTTCATTTAGATATAATTTCTACCTTATTGAAACAGCAACATTTCAGTTCTAAAACTCTAAATTCCGTTTTTCATTTAATTTTGTGGGATTCCATTTTTGTTTTTCATTAAAACATTTTCATTAAACATTTTCAAGACTCCTTTTTAATGGGTAAATTTAAGAGACACATACAGAGACACGCACAAAACACAGTATTCATATTTAATTTTGAGGCTTAATACAGTAT
The DNA here is from genome assembly GCF_003368295.1 of Carassius auratus. Taxonomy (NCBI): domain Eukaryota; kingdom Metazoa; phylum Chordata; class Actinopteri; order Cypriniformes; family Cyprinidae; genus Carassius; species Carassius auratus. The sequence goes on along the minus strand of NC_039272.1, from coordinate 8,341,353 downwards.
TAACAGATACTAGTCCATATCACTTTTGATTTAAGTGTAATGACCCACTTTTGATGAATTCATCCACATTTTGACAAATTCGATGACACTCTGCATTAAACTGTAAATTGCATTTTTATAAGTGAATTCCGCAATTTCGTCTGCGATTTCCACATTGCGGAAATCATAGGGCCCTTTTTGTATCATTGTCCGGCTTAAACAACCAACCCTGGCATAACTTCAGCCTCTTAACTGATTCTTGAACATTGTACTTAAGAATCTGCTGACACTGTCTGGAATCCATGCAACCCTCAACCCTGATTGGTCTCCAGTACCTGTGCTTGCCCCACAGCATGATGGACCCTTCACCAAATTTCACAGTAGGGAACAGGTTATTCTCCGGGCATGCTGTGTTCTTTTCCACCATGCAAAGCACCTCATGTTTTGACCAAATAACTCAATCTTAGTTTAATCTGTCCACAGGACATTACTGATGATGAGCCTTTGCATACAACTCTGCTTGTTGGCCGTATGCAGAAAAGGCTTTTTCCGCATCACCCTTCCAATGAGTTGTTCCTTGTGCAAAGTGTGCTGGACTGTGGAATAATATGCAATGACATTATCAGCAGCAAGATGTTCTTGGAGCTCTTGGAGGTGGTCTGTGGTTTATCTCTGACCTTTTTAACCATTCTTCGCCTTTGCCTTTCAGGTATTTTTCTTGGCCTCCCACATCTTTCCTTCACAAGGACTGTTCCTGTGGCCTTTAATTTCCTTACTAGTTTTCTCATTGTGGAGATTAAGACTTTAAACATTTGTTACTTTCTGTATCATTTTCCTAATTCATGTTAATGAATCACCCTAGTTTTTAGGTCATTACTGAGTTCTTTTGAGGTTCCCATGTCACTGTAGAGATCATGGAGAAGCACTACTAACAATCAGCTACCTTAAATATCCTTTCTCATTATTGGTTGCACCTGTGTTTGCAGTGGTAAGGTTCATTGAGTCAGTCAAATGGATTTTGTGTTGCAGTCAGTCACATTAAGTGACTACAGGTATTCAAATCCCGACAAATGAGAGGGTACCAAGCCTATTTTTCACTTTTGGTTTGATTTCACAACTCAGTACTGCTACACTAAGCATTTTTGTCTGAAAAACATCACACTATCCAGAAACTGAAAGGCATATCATTATGATCTTTTCTGATACAGAAAGAGTGCATTATTATGCAGCTGCAGAGGGGTGCCCAAACCTCTGCATGAAACAGTAAACAAATATATATACAAAATATAGGAGCTTTGTCTAAACACTTATCACTAAGTACAAATAATAGGTAAGTGCTAGAGGTAATCATATGTTTTCTCCAATTTTTTTGTACATTTTTCAAAAACAGTGAATTCTAGATGAGATGAGATGAGATGCGATTTCTGCTCTATCTGCAACCATTGTCTAATGTTGCAGTGCAGTGTAGGAGTCAGATCTTGGCAGAGCAAACATATTTCTAATCAGCTAGCCTTTACCAGTTGTTTTCCCAACAGAGATGCAAATTATGCAAAGGATTTGGTGGAATATTTATATACATAATATAATATTTGTTTAAAGTGTCAAATTGCTTTCAAAAGGTTTACTTTATCTTGGTCACTTTACCATAGAAATTGGTGTTTAGACACAATTTGGTACTTTTATGTTTAGAGCATAATTTCTTTTATATTGTGCTTGAAAGCGAGCTGTTCCATGACAAATGCTCTCTCGACAAACATAATGTCAACGAACAGGTTCTTTTGTGCATTGATTTACACCAAATATCATGGACTAGACAGTGGGAGGACATGAGCAGGAGCTAGCTTGACTCCTGCTTCCCACAGCCTCACCCTCCTCTAATGCTTTTTCCTCTCGCAGTTTCACCAGCTTTCGCTCTTCTCTACTCTCTTGCTCGTTAGAAAAGTCTATATGGCTCCAACGAAGAGCTACACCCTCTTGATCTCCAAGGTGTCCTTCACATTGCATGATACAACCAAAGCATGTGATGATCTGCACACACCCAGGTCAAACACATACCGACCCCGGTCTGTCCATCTGGAGCCTGTCCATCTCTGGATTAGCCAGACCAGTCCTCTCGCCCTGGCACCACCTGCTGGCCCTCCTCACTGCAGCTGGTTCCGGAAGGGTGAAAGTGGGTTAGGCATGTGCTCTGAGCCTCTGGGTCAGGGGTGGATACATCGGGATTGGAGGGGTTTAATGGAGGTTTATAATAGTCACAGTAGCCAGAGGCAGGAGTCTATTATAGATGGCGGCTCCCTCAGGGCCCACTCGTGGATCTACAGAACTACAGTATTAGGGCAGAAATGAATAGAAATGGAAATATGGAACATTATCAACTCAGAATTATGGGGCTTATATATTTGTTTTGGGAAATTTCCTTCGAGTGCCCCCCTTCTGGAGTTGGTCTGCCATATATAAATCATGTATTACTAGAAGTAAAGCTTTTAATTGGAAATCAAAGCTGCTCTGTGGTGTTCTCATTAATTCAGTGTCCTAGATATTTCGAAGATATTTTTTGTTTAGTTGTAGTTGCACAAGCAGACTCCACTTAAGGTTGCCATAGTGAAGGAAACAGCTCCAGAAGCAGTGTAAGATTACATAAGAGTTTATTGGCATTCATTTGTGATGGATTGTAGGTGGACAGAGATATCTGTGTTGATATCTGTTCAGAGAAATTCACTCACTATGGAAAGTCACTTGATAACGGATAAAAACTGAAGGGGTCATATGTGAAGTAATGAGACAGAAGTGGATTAAACACTTTTATTACCAGATGACAATATGTTATTATTACATGTGGTATATAGCTAATGATGTGCTGCTGTAGATGTGGGAGAAGGTCTCCAAACTTTGCCAAGAGCATGTTATTTAGGCTGCTATTTAAAATCGGAATGATCTGACAGGAAAACAACAAACTGTAAGTAAGTGTTTGTTACTCATTTCACATGCAAAGAGCTTATCCTTACTCTTTACCCGGTAAACCAGGAAAGTCATGAGAATTATTTTTTTTTGGGGCATTAGGTGAGACCTCTTTTTTCTGTGAATTGACCTCCAGAGTGTTATGCCTTTGAGTATTGTTGTGGACAAGAAGGGGCCTTGTAATCAAAAAGGTAGAGAACCAGTATTTTATCTACTCAAATAATGCTTACGTGTTGTTCTACTTTGGTGACATTTGTTTCTTTTTTTCATTCACAATATTACACAGTTTCTTTCCATTTCTTGTTTTTAAGCTAGGATGACTTTCTTTCTTCTTCTTGTGAATGGAGTTAAAGGTTACACCGGTTGATTTGTCATGAGCTTACATCATTACCTTGGGAGACTGCAGTCCCCCAAAAGCATTCAGAGGTATACAAGTATCAGAGTTAAAATGGTGGCATAATGCTTTTCTCAGCCGTCCATTGCTCAGAGTTTATTGACTAATGGTGGATGTTCAAATGAATTAACCATGTAGATTAGCGGAGTAGTATGCTATTACTTTTCAAAGTGTTGTCTTGGTGTCATTAAGTCTTATACAGTCTCCAGTAGGTGCTTGATACATATTTTATCGTCTTAATGGATTGCTGAGCTGAAGATTGTTGAAGCTGCTGCCTAAATTCCTTATTGATTAAAGTGAGTCAATAGCAGGTAAGAAAGTAGCATATTTTCCAGAGATGGAGTTAACCGGCACTATGTTGACTGGGCTCAATGTGATCACAAATCATCCGGTCATTTACATAAAGTATGTGCCCACAATTAATTGGTTTTAATGTAATATAGAGAATCGAATTTGTTGTGGGTTTTGATTTGTGGAGATGCAGATTTTCCCCCTTGTGTCTCTGGATCTTAATTGTTTGTGCAGAATATTTGCCTTCAGTGAAGCTCCTTTAGTTTATAATGAATGACCGCTAGCTTGTCTTGGTCAAAATGTTTAAACATTTCTCCTCAAGGACCACTTGCTGTGTGGCCCTTATCTAAAGGCTTCTTGTTCTACAAAGCTTTGTTATTCCCTCATTTACGCTTTCGAATAGATTTCTAGGATTTCTAGATTTCTATTGACTTTTTGAAGTACCCAAGCAATTGTAGAGGCAAAGTAGTTTTCTGTATTTTTAATAAATGTCTTCTATGACAGACTCTATAGATTAACTACATTGATAATGATAAGAATGGTTGCTTTAGAATGATTCATGTGGGTCACACTTCATTTTAAGGTCCAATTCTCCCCATTAACAAACCATTAACCTTGACTTTTGCCTCAATGAACGGCTTATTAATAGTTAGTAAGGTAGTTGTTAAATTTAGGTATTGTCTAGGATTAGGGATGTAGAACATTGTCATGTAAAACATGTGCTTTATAAGTCCTTTATAAGAGCATTTGTGTGTAAAATAGCTACACTACTCATAGCTGTGCCATTCAGATACTGTTTTGCTCATTTGCTGACTTTAGAAAACGCCCATACTGCTTGTGATCCTGATTACTGATGGTAGATAACGGTATGTTTCCTGTTGTGATAAACTAAGCCAAAATTCTCACAGTCCCCCGAAGCACCAATACATGCTAATTGTCACCAGACCTCCAACAAATGACCACAATACTGTTGAGGGGGAGTTCAGAAGGGCATGTTGGCCTACTTTGACCGTACTTCAGGCAGCTGTATCTTCAGATATAGTTTAAAACAGTTCGGAAAGGATGATTCATGTTACATTCAAAATTATTTTTGCATCCGCCCAAACCATCCTCCACCATGAAATCTATTCAGTCACCTCTTCCACTCATTTATTATTTCCCGCAGTGTTTCACACTTTTCATTAGTATCATCTTATTTTCTAGGCTCTGAGTGCATTGATTAGATGTCCTGAGCTTCTTCCTTCAGGCTTCTTTATCATCATCAGTCATATTCACAGGTGAGCTCACCTGAATCAGCCATGCTTATAATAGCTCCCCCCCCCCCCTTGGAATTTAGTAAATGTGATTATACTTCAGGAAAAGTTCAGGAAAAGGGATGTTCTTCTTTGTTGTCTGGTTTAGAATTTACCCTTAAATGTCACATCCAAAGTGACTACTGTAGCAGCTTTACGATACACAAGGTTAATACATAAGGTATTACTTATTGAAGACACAAAAGTTCAATGAGTGTGTAACGAAACAAACTTTGTAATCACCGGGAAGAAGGAGGCGGGAACCGGCGCACAATCAAAACACTTTAATAATTCAAAAATAAATACAAAACGGCGCACCAGCCCCTCACGGACGACTGGTGCGCATAAATAAAAAGCAAACACATAAAATAATGTCCCAGGCCTGGTCCTCTCTTGTCCTTCACGGTCGTCGCTCCAGTTTTATATCCTTCCATCTCCTACGTGGGACTCGATACTGGCGGTGGGGCGCAGGTGTAGCTCATCTCCAATCACTACACCTGGCCTCACTCCTCGTTCCCACGCCTCTCGGCCCCGCCCCACTCGCCACAGAGTGTTTTATAGTTTTTTGTCAATTATTTTCTGATCATTTTTTAGTAAAAACTCTTGCCAACAAAATCCAGTAGTCAAAAGTGAACAACTATTATGTGGTTAGAATGTTTAGCATGTTTAGTATGTAGTTTATGGACTTATTACAATGACTTAAAACCACACATAAACTTGATACGTGCTTTTCACATTTTATTGTAACAATTTTTTGTGCTCAATACAGTTTAATCAGATTTTAACCATTAAAATGCTATAAGTAGCTGAAATAATCATAAATGTTAGGGCAAATAAAATCAGGGTTAAACACATTTCATTCAAAGGGTCACTTATATTCAATTTCTATAAGATGTCTTTGGTAGCATATTTTAATGTAAATATTATACTTACTGTTTTAAAGCTAATAATATTATACTTACTGTTTTAAAGCTAATAGCTTAGGTTTTTTTATTTGCAACTATCAAACTATTTAGCAACAAGCAACTATTTTGTAAGAAGACTAGTATTTTTGTTTAAATTGCTTTAATCTTGGCATAAAAATGCATTGTTGCTGTTACTTTATGAGTAAATGAATGAATGCATGAATAAATGGTTGCTTTACATGTTTTCCTGATAGCAACAATGACTTCATTCCTATACTCAGGTTATGACAATTTCCTCTTTGAATGGAGCTAAATCTGAGCGATCATTTCCCCCCCACAGTTAATTAGGAGCCACAGAATGTCCTCGTGCCATTTTTCTGTCCAGGGTCATTAGTGAACTCTATCCTCAACCTCATTAGCAGACCTGTCCCATCCATTCACTTGCTATATTAGCATCTGGCTCCAAAGGGTCAAGTGTGTTTCTTTGGTTTCAACCAGTTACATGAACTTCTTTAATGCAACCATTAAAATCATAAAAGGTTGGGAACTGTGAAGGACATATAAAAGAACGATTATTTGTTAAAGATTTAAGAATACAATTTCTTTCTTTTTCTTCAAGTCTCATAGTAAGTTGCATGCAGCCGATATGCTGTCTCTGTGAGACACATCATTTATTGTAATTTAAATTTCTATAAATACATTCATTTAATAATGGGTAAATACACTTTTTATGCTATAATATTTGCCTTCCTTTGCTATTTTAGATCAAATTCGCTCATATCCCTGTCAGAGGATCTCTGTTTTGGACAGTACTTGTATTATATCCCATTCTAAAAAGGAAAACGCCACCATTTGTTTCCATATTCCAGTAATTGCAGTAATATCATCACTCCTGAAAACTCCTCACATTGGTTGTATTGACGGAATTTAGAGGGAGAGGGGGAAGGGGAGTTTTCAGGAGTGATGATATTACTGCGCCACGGTCAAAGTGCTGCGAAAAGCGAAGTTTCTTTTTGGAACTACAGTATATGCCTCATTGATCTGAGCTTATCATAATTTCTGATGCAAAAATGCATTATTTGTGGAGTTGTGTGTGTGTGTGAAATCTGTCAACTCTGAGAATATCTGCAAGCCGTCTCTGCCTTCCAGTATAGTGCTTTATTCTCCAGACGTCTAACTGGGTGAGAAATTCAGACAAAAGTTTTCCCAGCCTTAAGATCAGAGGCTTGATTCAAAACATGAATCTGCCCTCAGAAAGTGAACATATTTATCAATTGTTGTTGTCTAACTGAGAGTTAGGAGACACTTCAGTGATGTTTGTAGTCAGAATGGTAAAGGTAGTAAGATAATGATCTAGAGGAGAGATCAAGACTCATCAGAACTAAGCCTTCAAGTCTTTTGAGAGAAAACAACTTTCACACAGATTCATTCAGAGCATGACTCATTTTTTTTTTTATCACAAAAAAATTTCCTTTTTTACCAGAGGGATCAGAAAAAAGGTAAAACAAGTGTGATAGTAAGTTACGTGTGGTCTTTTAGTCATGATCAGAACAATATTGTTCTCAAGTGCATGTGGGTTTAATATTACCCACATCATCAAACTACTTGACAGAATCTGACTCACTCGATTTCAGTGAGAAATTTCCTGTGGGTTAATTTCAGGATCTATTGTCCATTTATCACTTAACATCATTTGTGTGAAATTTGTTTCGTCCACCACCACGCTGGATGCCACTTTGATTATCCGCTCTGTAATTGTAGCACTTCTGTGTTGGCAAACAGAGAAGCGTTACATAAGCAGCATGATAAAGGGCCCTGTGGATTCGCTTATACTGTACGGAGTTTATAAAACCCCACAGTGCCTCTGCTTCAGCCCAACCTGTCTCTGCTTGCATGGGTCTGACAGAAATAGCAGCTGATGGAACGAGCTCGCCAGCCCTGATGGGTTAAGGCTGAGTGGGCTGAGGCTGGATTAGAGCTTCCCGTAGCTCAGAATTCGGGGTAGGCGTTGGACTGGATCTTGCTCCATTGCTGCATGAAACTTTCCCATATGTTCTAGATAATTACACAAAGATGTCCTCGCAGAGTACTGGAGCTTTGGCACATTTTCCTTTAGCATCTCCAGACTGGTTAGTTGTGGCTGTTGATGTATTATACTGGATATATATATATATATACAGTATATGACATATTGTTTTGCAGCATATGCTGGTGTCTGAATTTAAGTGACAGTTGCTTGGGTAGATATCCAGTGAAGGATGTTTTTGGTTGTAATATTTAACAAGCACACACTGATCTGCCGCACTACTAAAATCACTGACAGGTGAAGTGAATATCATTGATTATATAGTTACAATGGCACCTGTCAAGAGGAGGGATATATTAGAAAGCAAGTAAACAGTCATGTGTTGGAAGCAGGGATAATGGGAACGCGAAAAGATCTGAGTGACTTTAACAAGGGCCAAATAGTGATGGCTACATGACTGAGTCAGAGCGTTTGCAGCACAGCAAGTCTTGTGTGTGTTTCTGGTATGCAGTGGTTTGTACCTGTCAAAAATGGTGCAAGGATAGACAGCCACTGAATCAGTGCCAGGGTCATGGGTGCCCAAGGCTCAGTGATGCACTTGGTGAGCGAAGGCTAGTCCATCTGGTCTGGTCATACAGAAGAGCTGCTTTAGCTTTAATTACTGGAAAACTTAATGGAAGGCAAGCCAGCAGAGGCAGAGTTATGTACTAGGCCAGAGGTCTCTAACCCTGCTCCTAGAGAACTTCAGTCCAGAGTTCAGCTCCAGCCCCAATGGAACACAACTATGTCAGCTAATCAAGGTCTTTAGTGTTGGAAGTGAAGTCTTCACTCAAACCTGGTGTAAAGTCTGGCGCAATGTTTTTTCTTTGTTATTTAAAGAGTGTGTTGTTATAGGCAGGTCCACAATACCCGTACACGCTGCTTATTAAACACAGGGATGCACAGCAGCACACAGACATGCCAAATATTACAAATTAAAGGATTGCTACTGGCTCTTAAAGAGAATGGAAGATGAGACTCTGACTGGTTGTTACGCCCAAAAAACACCCATTACTCATTAAGAGAATTGGGACAACCTGTTTAGAGCCATGTGCCCGGGCGTGCCAACCATTTTTCCATCATTAAAATAACAAAAGTGTATTTGGACACGCCCTGAGTGCACCTGCGCCATGTGCTTTACACTTTGCGTTTAGATTGTTAAAATAGCGCCCGTGGTGTTTGCTTTTGTGGTGTTGTGGACCTTAACTCATCAGAGCTCAACTGCAGGCTCAAATAGTCAATGGGCTGTGAAACAGTGAAGTTCAGCACATGCAAATATATGCAAAAAACACATTCAAATTTTTACAATGTTATTATTATTATATACTCTTTAATTTGCTCTATTGCATCTATTATGTTACAGTGCCAAAAGCAGGTCAGTAACAAATTTCTTGCCTTATTTTCATACAGATTTAATTTTGAATGACTTTTTAAAGCTATAAGTTATTCAGCCAAGAGCAGTTTTTTTTTATAGATATTTCTAATCTTTAAAATGATCTGTTTTCAAATTTCGCATATGTAGGCCTGTGTAAAATAATTTAGAAAATTCCTTTTTGCTTTACCCAAGTAAAGCAAAGCGGCATACATTTTATTTACACATTATTAGCTCCAGAATAAGAAGTTTTGGACTAATCGTCATCGTCATTAACATTTCTGTCAGTTACGGATAGAAGTCTATAGAACCGATAAACAAAGGAATTAAAACAGAAAGTATTATAATGATTTATTTTATATTAGGCATATTAGTAATAGAAAGGTAAACACTGTCATATTCACGTCATTTTCACTGTGATACCTGTCTTTATTTGAAAAAATATGATTCCCAATGATTCTGAGTGCCCTGTTGGTTGCAGTGTTTACTTTTTAGATTAAAATTGCATTAAATATTTATTTATTTGTGAAAAATCCTGTAATTTAAAGTATAAGTATGATTCTTTTACACAATCTATTTTTTAATCCATTGTCAAATGATTTCTATTAATTATTAATAATAATAATAATGAAAAAAAAAATTATATTGACTTTATATCAGCTATCGGCCCTCCTGCTTTCCAAGATATCGGCATCGACTGTCAAAAAACACATATCGGTCGACCACTAATCAGTACATGCTTAAAATGCACCAGCATATTGTGAGCACTAGGAGAATTAGATCAAATAATGAGATAATAGCAGTTCACAATATATCTCATTGGCTCACCTTCTGCCTTGGTATGCTACTGTAGATTTCACTCATGAACTGGTTTTCAAAGCTAAATAGTATTTATAAATATTGATGGTATAGTGATTTACAAATAATTATGTTTTAAAATGTTTTCATTCATTGTATGCATTCTTCTGTATTTACTATTTAGTTTGAGCTCCAGTTTGTCCTGAGGAAGTATTCTTGTAAAAATTTCACATACCTTCATCACTAGTGCACCATTCGTGCAATCCGTAATATGATAGTATCCAACATGTGCATTTCTTCAAATATGCTACTTTATGTTAAAAATGTGTTGTGGTACATAACTTTTGTACCTTAAGAGATGTACCTTAAATGTACCTTTTTTATTTTTCAGTGGTTAGCATAGCTTTTATTCATGCATATGCTCTTTGTTGCTTTTTTGTTTTTGACACATTCACTGTTTTAGCTGAACATATAGTTTAATACACAGTACTGTCTTTGTTGCAGTCTGTTATTGGCTTACTTACTGCTAATAAACAGATGTGATTTCAGAGCCTGTGGCTGGATGAAAAGACCTGCTGCTAAATGGATGTATCATTCAGTGGATGATCACAAACAAAGTGTGTGTGCAGCACAAGTATGTGTGTGTGTGTGTGTGTGTGTGTGTGTGTGTGGACGTAGTTATCCTGGAAATGATAAATGACTCCTTTCCCTGTGCTGTAAAAGTGCAAAACAAATACAGTTGCTTTCACTGTGATGGAGAGTGAAGCTTCAAAATTAAACTATAAATGTGAATAATGTAGTTCATAAACAAGGGTGCATTGGAAGAGGTCTGAAAGCTATTTGGTTTCACTGACGTTAAGATTGATCTACAGAGGCTTTCTCAGCAAGCCATTGCTTATCTGCTGCATTTATTTTTTAACCATAGAAACTTTTCAATTGCTCAACTTTATTGCCCAAGAAATATAAAATAGTTTATGAGCCTATGTTACACTTTCTCATATGGAAACACCACTCTAGCAAATTTGATCATCAGAATGCTTGAACAACTCAATTTAAATGCTACTCTTGTGCTATATTCAAAACTTTGCATTCTGTTGTTTTACCAAAGGCCAAACTTTTAGGGTTAAAAATAATTTTAGATTATTGTGTACTGGTTATACTTTTATATAGGTGATAGCTATAAATCTATTAAAAATGTGGTTTAACCCACTTAAGTGTTTTATGTAATTTCCAACTCATTAATACGTTTTTCAAAGGCTTTGATTGAATCTTAAGGTGTGAGTGTGAGTTAGGTGAGGTGTTTTGCCCTGGGATGTGACTCTTTTTTATTTTAAGTCATTGTTATTGGGCATAACTGAAAGCCATACTTGTGTATTTATTAAGATAGTGATGAATGATATCTCTGAGAGCTGCTCCATCTCCTGTGTTGCGGGTCACTGATGTAGAGGCTGAAATGATCAGCGACAGATCTCACAGGTCTCACCAGCTCTTAGAATCCATTAACTGAGGAGACATTGCATTGCTTTGAGACTTTATCTATCTCTGTAGAGTGAAAAGAAGATTGCAAGGCATTCAAGGGAGCACTTGGAGTCACTTTGTAATTGGTTACAATTATTGGGTACCAGAAATCTCGCAGAAAACTTTGCTATTGCTTTTTTTCGTTAACCTCTGTCTTTCTGCTGAAAATGGTTTTAATTATGGTTTCAGATAGGTATGGTTTTACATGTGCTTTATAAAACAGCTGAAAAGGCTCCTTGTTGGAAACGGATTGGTATAAGTCCTACTCATGGAGTTAATGTTGTAACTCCACCTTGCAGTTCCATTGCTTTCTAGAATGTGTTTTTTTTTTCTTCTGTTTTCCACATTTATGTTTAATAAATGTCCTGTCGTTTGACAGGAGAACTGCATACATAATGAAATGCATACAGAGAATGGTATGAAAAAATGCAACTGGTTGCTGCTTTGGATATAATAGAAGAGGTGACAGATTGTGTCTTTTTTAATGGTAGCCTTTAGGTTGTACTTATCATTTAATACTAATGGCCAGTAGGTGTAAACCTCAATTGATTTGAGGTGTTTGTAAAGATATAAAAAGCTTGTGCTCAGGCTAGGAAAGTAATGAATGAACTATTGATGGCCTTGTGACCTACACTATTTGAATAGAAAATGATTATGGTCAGTTATACTAGGAATCCAGGCAATACTTGATACCCATGCTTAATAGGGCAAGTTTCCTTTAAGTGCAGTGTTTGGTGATGTTACCATTGTGAAGTTCTGATATGCAATACTGCATCTTTTTTTGCACCGCACATATAAGAACATATATGAAGAGATTATATTTAATAGGATGTTCATGCTGCTCTTATCCATGCACATAAATGAAAGTGAATGATGACCAGTGCCTGTTTAGTAAAATGTAAAAAATGTAAAAAGTAGTCCATACACTTTATTAAAAGTCCTGTAAAGTCATTGAATAGCTTTGAGTGTTTTGTATATAGTCAAATTTGCATTGTCATGATCCATTACAGGACACACAAGAATCAGTACTGCTTTACTGTCTAACCTGACATGACAAATCTTGATGAGCAATACAGTATTTGTATATGCAAATGTTAATAAGATTTGAGAGCTTTAGTGAATGTAGGGAAAAAGATTGTTAGTGATTAACCGTTTATTTTAAAGTCTGTCACACAAAATATAGCTTAAGAAAACACTAAGCACTATAGCATCTGTTTTGGAGCTTGACAGCTGTGGTCACTCATTTTCACTGAATCCATACTTTTCCTTTTGTGTTGTATAGAGGAAAAACTTCATACAGGTTTGGGACAATATAACTGTGAGTAAATGATGACAGAATTTTCATTTTTGGTGAAATATCCTGTGTCTCTACACCTCCACTAGCATGACCTACATCTGAACCGCTCTCAGCTAGCCTTTAAAAAAGAAAAAAGCACACTAATGCAAATGCAATTTATCTCTTGCCACCTGCGGTGTGTGGAAATAAACAAATCTGTCCTCTGTAGCCAAATAAGAGCACAATCTATTATTCCATGCTGCTCCACCTATACACAACTCACAATGCAGTGGAAAATACTTTTACCAGTTAACCACAGAAACATGGTTGTGAGACAACCATTACAATGCCATTTTGTAAACGGAGCTGGCAGTCTCTTATACACAGCAGAGATCAGGCATGCAGGGATGATGGCTCAATCTCACTTTGGATGTGATTGGTTGGCTACACCGTTCTTATAGATGGACGATGTCGAATAGGATTTGAAAATATCCAAGTGCCACTTGATTTTGTTTTGGGTTTTCTATAACTTTTTTTTTTTTTTTTAAACAGGAAAGTAATGACAGTTACTGTACAGTACATGCAAATTATATCAACAAAGGGTTGGTCATTTTTGCGACAAAACAGTCCCCATAAATAAATAAACAAAGATCAGTGTTTTAAATACCATACAGCAAATAAATGAAAGAATCAAAGATAAATCTAAGAAATCAAACAATCTATTGATTATAGATGTCAATCGATTACCATCAGATACAGTTATACATTCAGCTCTTAGTATATTTCTCAAAAACGTCTTCTTTTACTTTCCCATCATACAATATAATGACACTTCTGACCTTTCTCTTACCCGAGCCTCTGTCCAGTGAATGTTCTGTGGAGTGGAATATCCTATATCCTGGTCATTATATGCTCTTTATAAACTCTGTATGTAAGGCTCCAGAGGCTGAAACTTCATCACCGTCATCACTTATTCATAAGAGACACTGTTCACAAGCTCTGAACAGATCCGTTAAATGCTTTTTGACCCTGGAGAGACATAAGCGAAAGGTAAGAGACGGAGCATTTGTTTACCTTTATGGATTGTCATACTTTTTACACTCTTAATAAATAAAGGTGCTTAAAAGGTACTTCACAGCAATGCCATAAAAGAACCATTTTTGGTTCACAAAAAAACGTTCAGTAAAAGGTTCTAAGAACAATCTCTTTTTTTTTTTTTTTTACATTGTTATAATCTAAAGAACCTTCTTTCGCCACAAAGAACCTTTTGTGAAAGAGAAAGGTTCTTTATTTTTAAGAGTGTAATAAATGTTTATTTTGTAGCTGCTCTTGACAGTATTGATTCTATGAGTAATGTATCTTGTGCACATAACAAAAATAGGTCCAATAGGAATCAATTTACCGCCTCTCAAACTGCAAATATTAGTCCAAGAATATAAATATCAGTAAATTGTAATAGAGTATGGTTTTAGAGTTCTGGCCTATTAAGACAGCTTTGCCTACAAAAACCACACACACACATAAATTCTTTATTTGGATTAAAAGATAAGCATATATCATGACTTAATCCAAATTTGACAGAAAGATGTACAACAGCAGCCAATATCTCAGTCCATTTTGCACATTAAGGGTAAAGGTGGCACCTGCGCCTCCTTATGTAGAGGCTACCGATTACTGCTGATACAGAGCAATATCTCGTCAGTTTTTTGGCCTTGTTCTTATGTAGTCCACAGATCTGCAGGCCTCTTACACACAACTTGTGCACATGGCCTAAACTACCAAAAATGAGGGCAATGACTTTACAAGAGTAGCCAAAGTTATTAAAAACATTGTACCATGGTTGGTATTTCAACAGTTTTGAAGCATAGCAGGTGTCCATGTAGGCATCAAAAGAGCAACCGATTTCTATTATTGTAACAGCTTTGGTGTGTTCATTAATTACAAATATATCCGGTGTATTTGGTAAGTGATTTATAGCAGTTTCCAATGTAACGCACTGTTCATGTGGAAGGGGGAACCAGTCTGTCTTGATCTTTTCGTTACAGTGGATTGTGGTATGGCTGACATTGTCTCTGAGCTCCTTCGCTGAGAGTGCAACGATATGGTCGTGGCGCGCGATGTACAGTCCTTTATAGGCAGAGCAGCCGTTAAGGATGTGCGCGATCGTCTCTCTTTGCCGGCTGTGATGTTGCAGGCAGAACGGCTCATGTGCAGATGGAAACCAGGTTGCTAAGTTGGACTTTGTTGGTAGTACCTGAAGACGAGCTTTAATTGTAAATCTGTAGATGTCGTCTTGTAGGGCTGTGTTTTTCAAAACTGTGTGTGATAGGTTCTGGTCAGCACAGGGCAGGCAGGCCAGTTGTCCTTGTAGGCGTAGGCCTGTCCAGTGTTGTATCATACGCAAGTGAAAGTGGTCAATTATTGTCCTTCTGATGTTTTGACTATCAAGAAGTTGAATGTTGTCATCAGTTGTAATGGTTGCCTCTGCCGTGATGGTTGGATCCGTGCAGATGTTCTCATTGGCTTCCACCGACTGTCCTGCTGTGTTCCTCCAGCGCAGTTGGATGTTTGCACGGTTACAGAGGTCATTCACACACACACACACACACACACACACACACACACACACACACACACACACACCTACATAGATTTCATAGATATTGTTTCAGTAGATTTTGGATTATTGTCTTGCCAGCTTAAGAAAAAAGAAGCTCATTAGCTCTTGCAAATGGACACAGCTGTGTCACCTGATGTTTGCATTTAGGAAAGAGGATTATGATCATATATTTCAGAAAAGGAAATAATATATTTATAAAACAGTAGCAGCACATTTGAACATATTTATGGCAGAAAGTTGTTTGAGGCAGATTAATAATTTTATTACTTTTTTAATTTAGAGATGCAGTCTGGTGTGACATAAGGACAACTGTATCATCTGAAGGTTAAACTGCATTCATGAGTGTGTGTCTCTATTAAATGATGCACTCAGCAGAAACCAACAGGTGTGTCAGCTAATAATGAAGACTGACCTTAGGAGTAAGTTAACTCAATGTTGTAAGTTGAAATGTATGCCATTGCCTACATTAAACTGCTAAACACATCTAAATGCATCTACCAAAGGATTAAATAATGTACGACTCAAAATTGCAGTAAAAACAGCTTTGGTAAATGACTTGAAATGTTATCATGTGAAATTAATAAAGCATATGTACAATTCTGGAGATAAATAGGGAATTCACATAATATTTCATATTTGTTTGTGTGATTAAAAAAAAAGAGATTACAGTCCTGAAACATGGGGTTTTAATTCTCAGCGGAGATCAGTCTGTTTTTAAATATTCATTATTATTATTTATTTATTTATTATGATTTTTGCACTATATTGTGGAAGTTTCTGAAATATTGCCCAAACTGTTTCAGTGAAATAGTACATTAACATTATGTGTCTGTGAATCATAAGTCCACATTTTCATGTACAAATTGTCCGTTTGCAGTGGATAATAAATGACTCACATCACCCAGTTATTTTCTGCTTTATAACATTACATAAATAATTGTAAAAAGTGTTGGGCTCTGTTATTGTCTCATGCTTAATAATAGATTGTGACACAATTTTTTTTTTGATTAAATCTTCCTTTACTTCAAACTTTTAACAATGTCCCCTGTTCGTCTCATATCCCCAATGCTCCTGAAGCCAACTATGGCTAGACGTTAGAAATCTGTCATAATGAGCAAATTGAAACTGAAATGACATTTTCAAACACAACAATAACAAGGACCGCAGGGCACAATTACTTTCCAAACTTCTTGTCATTCTTTAAGACTGAATAATAACCAGTGTTTGTTGAGTGACAGTAGTGTCAGCGTGTTGTTTTATTTGAGATGAACTCATTCTTATGAAGCAAAAATGAAAATAAATTCCTCTTGGCAGCAAGTAGATGAATGTTTTTGTTTCTGCACAGCAGGCTTGTGTCTCTACCTTTCTATTTTGCTTGGTCTCCTCTTCCTCATTTGATTACCTTTGTTATGATATGTTTGTTGACAATTTTTAGTAGTCAAACCTTTTGCTGCTTATTTGTTAATTAACTACTTGACTTTTTTCATAAGGGGGGATTTTTCATTCATTCATTTAATGAAAAAAAAAATTGGTTTCAGATTTTGGACCCCACTGCATGTTTCAAAAGTAATATTCAAGATGTATTTTATTTTATTTTATTTTATTTTATTTTATTTTATTTTTTATTTTATAATTTAATTTAATTTGTAAAAAAAATATTAACAGCATATTATGTTATATCAGCAGCTAATCAGTTTTATTTATTGTTGCATATTGTGTGTGAATGCTTGTGTGTGTGTCTACTGGTGTTTAGATGCGTGTGTGATGCGTGTGTGTGTGTGTGTGTGTGTACAAACTTTAAGAATTACTGCCAAGTCACCACAAACTGTCCCCAAAGTCCAATGAGGGTATAAAGCAGTAAAGTAATTTACTACTGTGCAATAACATCTCCTTGATTCCTGTAAACATTATTAGCGTTCACCCCATAGTACACTGTATATTTCTTATTACAAGAAACTGGTGACAGCACTTTAATGGAAATTTGCAGAGTTATTATTGTTTTAATATAAATGTGCAGATTTCATATGCCTCTGATTGTGCAGGGTATGAATAGTGAAGATGGATAGAGGCAGATTGTCTCAGTGGTAAATACTGGAAACTGAGGAGCTTTGGATAATAAGAAATTCTTGTTAAGTAGCAAACTAGCTCCATGTTTAATAATAAAAAAAAAAAAACCCAGTGTAAATCAAACAGCTGCTAATGGTTAGCCCTACAGTCTTCAGGAAATTAGCATTCTATCTTCTGTTGCAGATTAATAAGGATTTAATGTGTCTCTTTGATACTTTGTCAAGGTCGGATGACCTGCTCAGAGGCAGAGTAACGGTTAAATAGTCTTATTACAACAACATTAGCAGGAATTCACATTTCCAGACCTTCACAGAACTGTAGTCTGAAGTTTCTCAGACGACAAGACAAGTGAGGATTGTGGCTCTTCTGAACATCTCAAGGTTGTGAGGTCTGCTTTTGGGATGGCAGAGGCAGAATGATTATGTAACTGTGAGGGCAGAGTGAAAAGCGAATGTCCTTTCTTCTCTCTGCTGCTGTGTCTTATAGTCAAGAGAGGAAGCCTTGAAGAAGAGCTATTTCTATTATATTGAGCTGCACTGTATTGCTGGGAGAAGTTGATGTACCGACACTTCATGTTTTAAGTCTTCATAACATTAAGCATTAAACTGGGTATAGATTTCCTGTGCATGAGATCTTGGTGTAGTGTGTTCATACTGTTGGGCTGTCTGACCACCTCACTGTTTCCTCTCCTCCTGTAGGGCATCAATATTGTGGAGCCAAGTAATGAGAAACTTCCTCTCCCTTCAAAGCCAGGAATGTATCAGCTGGACATTGTGTTGAAGAAGGGCAATAATCTGGCCATCAGGGACAGAGGAGGTATGTGCCCTTTTTATCACATTTATGTAACTTCTTTTTCTTGTGTGACCTGAGTTTTCAACATTTCTGAGGCTTTGTTGAGCTCCTTTTGTATTGTAGCATTCAATGTGATATTCATAACGTTACTTGAACGTAAATGAAAATGTCATCATTATTTGCTTGTCCTTGTGTCATTCAAAACCTGTATGAATTACTTTCTTATGTTGAACATCAAAGATGTTTTGAGGTCTGAATTTTGGGAGCAAATGTTGACAATGTTGATTTTTGGATGGACTATCCCTTTAATTTTACACCTTAAGCAAAATCATAGTGAATGTTTGTAGTTGAAATAATACTTTGAATCTCTAGCGCCCCCTGTTTGTTATGACAGCATGAGACGTTTTCTAAATCTGAGAGAGATAATTTGCAGAGTGAACAACCAAAAAAAAAAAAAAAAAAAATAGTCAGGTCTAAATAGGTCTTCTGCTCTGGCCACCTTGACTCATGTGCATCTCAGCAGACAACAGCAGAGCCTTGAGTTCACCAGATGATGAGTCTATATTCCTGCCCATTACTCCAGACCTGCCGCGGTGTCATGTGAGAGAACGGGTGTTAGTGCTTTTGAATGGCAGAGGGACAGGCTGGAGCAGTAATGGTCTCATTAGGGGCTGATGGATGGTGCAGCAGATCTGTTCATACGCCCTCTGTCTCTCTCTTTTTGACTCACCCAAATAGACACACACGCTAAAATAATGAGCGAAGACCTCGGCAGCTCACCTGCCCTCGAGACTCGAGATTCTGCTCTGTGTGAGTCATACAGTCAGTCATACGCTCCCTTGAGAGAAATCCTGAGTAATCCTTGAGAGGAGAAATTTAGTGCTTTCCTCCACCTACTGTACAATAGAATACTCAACTGAGATTAAAATTATTCATCCATGTATCTTTCGAAATTTGAATAGCTAAAATTATACTTTCAAGTTTTACTTTCAAACACAAACATTTCTGTGTTTAATCTGGCTTCTGCATTGACTTGCATACATTAGCATTCCAATGTTTAGCATCATTGAGAGCCGAAGCAGCACTCTCTACAAGTCGGTGACCACTGCTGCTTTCCATTTGCACTGTGCATGTCTAGTTTAATTAAACAGGATGTGCTTTCCTGGAGGATTTCCACATGCTCTCTGGTATTTGTATTTATATATCTGGAAGTTCTCAAAATAAAAAAAAATATCATATAACATAAACATTTTCAGTTCATGTTATCTAACAAACAAGATAACAAATGTCTTAGCAACTATTCAAATATTAGTAAATATTCAAGTATTGACAGTACTAACCTAGTCTGGAAAGTATGAAGGATTTACTACACTATAATGAAATATTAGAAGTAGAGATGCACTGATCAATCGGCCAGGGATCGGAATCGGATGATTTTCCTCATGATCGGCCCAGATTGGTGACCGGTCAATTAGTCTCACTTCTTTCTGATCTCGAGCCGGTCCGTTTTGTTATCA
Source organism: Carassius auratus (assembly GCF_003368295.1). NCBI lineage: Eukaryota > Metazoa > Chordata > Actinopteri > Cypriniformes > Cyprinidae > Carassius > Carassius auratus. Next base: position 8,321,509 of record NC_039272.1, on the reverse strand, counting down.
GTGGCTAAGGCAACAACGTCACGTCAGCCCTGCATTATCGATGACAATGACAACTTCTCTCTCACACATGTCTCATTAACTCTGGTTAAATAGTGCTTGTATTGCACATTATTTTAGTCACTCCCCCAGAAACAAAAACAAAACAAAAACAAAAAGTGAATGTACTTGTAACTTTGAATAACTGTCAATGGAGAAATGCACAGTTACGCGTAGTTACGCTGTCTGTTATTGCACGTATTCCTCTCATTTTACTATCAGATCGAAACAGACATGCTCTGCATGTGTGAAGAGAACAAACAGAGGCTGCAGTGATGAATGACAGTGTTGAGTCTGTCCTTACTTTAGCTTGTTCTGCTGGTTTTAACCTTGAGTTATGGTGGATTTTGTGTTTGTGTTTGTTAGGATGGTGTGGACAGCTTGGCAGAAACTGATCCAGGATTTTAACATCAGTGATGTTGTGATGTTTCATTGTTTCCTGTTGTTTTTCTCTGGCATTGAAATCCATCTGTCAGCATCTGTTAATAATCTGATGCGTGTGTGTTTATGTGGAGGAAGTGAAAAACATGCAATGCACGTAAAAAAGATGTTTTTACAGTCCAGCAGATCAGTTATTGCAAGATTATAAATGTAATGTATGAGATTAATCAGAAAATGAGCACTCCTGCTGAGTGATGGATACTGGTATTGCAGAATGTTCCATGGACTCGAGACTCTGAAGTTACAACTACGATGGTAGAGTATTTGTCATGTTTTTGCAATATTAGTCATACTGTGTTGAGCTAATGAGAGATGGGTTGTTTTTAGGAAACCACGCATTCACACTCCTTCCTCTACTATTATTGCTCATTATGCTGCTGTGTTTCGTGACTTAACATTTGCATTTTCTATCTTTGCAGTTTGCCTCTCTCTAGAAACACGATCTTGCTCACACATTGAATTCACTGCTTTTATGGGCCTGTTTGGAAGCATATTGTTAGTTCAAAAATCATTTCGAAATGTAATATGCAAAAAAATGGCAATATATTTCTGTATTTAAATTTTCAATTTCTAAATATCATATGGGCACCATTTAGTGCAAAATGAAAAAGAAAATTAGGTAACACTTTCTATAAAGCCCTTATTTATAATATATTATAAGGGTATTCTTAAAGAATTGTAATGAATTCATAATGCATTATAAAAAAAATTAATATGTTGTATCATCTCATGAATATCCATAGTTTTAATGTAATAAAATATTTACATGTTTGTGGTTATAGTTTTTAAGAGTATGATTATTTATAAAAAAGTGAACACGCTGCATCCACTTTTACAATGGATTATATTGCTCATAGTTATAATGTATAAGTCTAATATCTTGCCATTTTTCTTATGCTACTTTACTTAAAGTGGTCAAAGACCACTTATAAGTAATAATAATAATATTAATAATAACAAAAAAAAAATTCTCTCAGACATGGAAAAAGAAGATCAGATAGCGTGAGATCAGATAACAGATCAGATGAATGTGTAATATGACACATTTGGTTTGAACTATTTTTATTGTCATATCAGTTTGATTATTTTGATGGTACCCTTTAGACAGCTGTTGATAAGTAACCCTGCAACTACATATCTGCAGCTCACTGGAGTATAAGTATGTCTGCTACTGTAAATGTATGCTAACACTTTATTTTGATGGTCAACCAACAGATAAACTGACACACTGTAAGTGTCTTTGCAAGTACGTCAACTCATTCTACCATACTAGTTTCTACCATTCTTGAGCATACTAATACTCCAGGGAGAGTTAGTTGGCATCTGGTGGCAAATTCGCTTATAGTCGACTGATTAAGGGGACCATCAAAATAAAACGTAACCGTATAAAACATTGCTTTTTTTTTCAGTTTGAGTATTAAGCTCAATTAATCAATTAATTAACATTAGCTCCAAAGGAAACACTCAAATAACACTCAAGCTGTAGTAAGAAACTGTGCAGATCTTAAATAAACAATGTCAAGATATGATACAGTCCATTATACTGTAAATGAAGTAGATGTAATATGGTGTTCATTGTGTTATAAATAATCATACTCTTAAACTTATAACCACATGTACGTAAGTATTATAAATTTAGACTCGCGGGTAGGAATTATTATGAAAACACCTGGGGAAAAATAATGAAAAAAAAATTTATATATATATATAGATAGATAGATGGTTACATTTCAAAATGAAGGAAAGACCACCGATTTCATAACAATAAAAATATGGTTGGGAATAAAATACCAACGGGACTTAGGGTTAGCTAGAAATCTTTTAATAAAATGGATTACAAAAATATTTATTGTGTCAGAAAATAAAATATCAATACCACCATCTGCTCTTCTATTGGAGAGCACTTCAATTTTTAATTTATGCTATTTATTTTTCCAAATAAAAGTAAAAAAAAAAAAAAGTAAAAAAAAAAATAATAAATAAATAAAATTATATATATATATATATATGTCTTTTGAATCTTTATTCTCAACAAATAAATGTTTTTGCATTTTCAAATCCACATCGGCTAGTCTGCAATGATCGCAGGATATTTGATGAAAATGCAATAAAGACTTCTGAAGTGTAAGTGTCAATGCATTTAAGAAAAACAAGATATTTTGCTACAATTATCATGCAGTATCACAATTAAAATGCAATCTCAAGTGTCCTACCCGTAAGTCTAAATGTCTGGTCACTTTATGGGTTTTCTCTGATTAGATAGCTATCCGATCATAAAAAAGACCAGGAGGTGGTCTGAGACACATTCCAGACAAAACTGTACAAGTGTAAATACACCTGGTTGTTGAAATCACAAATGTAAATTTTACTCCTCACGAAATGTTGAAATAATTATTGTGTGGGAGTGTGTTATAGGCTAGATGACATGTCATAGCCAGATGTGTCAGTGCCAATTCAACACGCATTGCCTCGGATGACAAGCTGATGTGCAAATTGCTGCAGATGTTTAAAACAATCATCTTTAAAAGTAGTGAGACTATAATGTTACCAGTGCTGACGCCACTCTCTCTCTCATGTTGTGGTCTTTGGTCTTAATAGTTGATGATGAATAAAATGCAGAGCATTTCTGTTGCTATTATTGAGGTTATCTCCGTCAAATTTGCATATAGCACAGAATTGAAGATCTCATTTATTTCCATTTTGTGGAAACACATTTAAGTGGCAAAGACTAAATGAACCCAATTTTAACAAATCACATAGATCTCCAATCAGGAAAAACACATGAAGTGACCAGGTGTAAATGTATGCAACATATTACTCCTTAGCATGACCAGAATCAAAATTATGTGTATGGCATTATTTGTCACATTTGTCCTAACCACTAGTGTTAAATATGAATTATTTGTGAAAAATGGGAGCTAGAGGAGGGAAAGAAAATAGGAAAATATATGTTTATATACACTACTGTTCAAAAGTTTGGGGTAAATAAGAATTGAATTTACATTTTTTTAAACACAAAGTACACATTAAATTGGTCAAATGTCACAAAAGATTTTTATTTCAAATACACAAGTTATTTTCTATTCTTTTCTATTTCTATTCATTAAAATGTATCATGGGTTGCACAAAAACACTAAACCGAACAACTGATTTCAACATTGTTAATATTTCTTGAGCTGCAAATCAGCATATAAGAACGATTTCTGAAGGATCATGTGATACTGAGACTGTACGGAGTAATGATGCTGAAAAAACAGCTTGGTCATCACAGGAATAAATGATATTTTAATATATACTGAAATAGAAAACAGTTTGTATACATTGTAATAATATTTCAGTATTTTCTTTTTTTTCGTATTAAATCTCACAGACCTCACCCTGTTGAATGTTATTGTATATTTTTATATTTAGCCTAGTGTTGTCAAGTATACTTGCTGCATTAGATCTGCATTAAAGCGTGTGATCTTACTCTGCATTCATAGCTGCATGCTGTGTTAGAACTGCATTCATACACTCACACAATCATACACACTTGAGCAAGGGATCACCAGACTGAATAACAGTAGAAACTGCTGCAGTCATCAATCCATTGCTGTCATGGGGCATGCTGGGTAATGGAGTGTGCCGGAGATGTGAGGGGAATTGACCACATCTCTCTTCTTTTTCCATGTGCTATTGAAAGGCTTCTTTTCTTCAGCGCTGTCTTAAATATCCAGACGCCTGACAGCCAATTTGAACCCAGCCTGTGAACCGTCTCATATTTTAGTAAAAGAAAATGGAAAAAGACGTATCTCAGATAAGTTTTATACTTCAGATATCTTATGAGGGGCTCAAAATATTGGTTAGTAATAAAAGGCTTGACTAGAATTTAGCTCTTGTTGCTATAAAAAATAAACTGTAATGCACAAATTACTCAGAATTAGGGGTTTAACAAAATCTTATATACAGTATATCAAATTATTCAGGATGCCTGAGTGTTTTCAGAATGTAACCTTATAAGCCTACTGTATCATATGCACAAATTTTTAAGACTTCTAATATAACATGATTTACCTTTTGTACACATTTTACTACATGCGTTCTGTCATTTAATTTGACAATTTATTATTATTATTTATTTTATTTTTTTAAACAAAAAAACTTTAGTATCATCTCACTAAGTCATATTATTGTGAGATTTAGAGGGACAACTGATATTTGTATTCATAGTTTTTTTGAACTTTCTATTCATTAAAAATGTATCATGGGTTGCACAAAAATAGTAAACAGCACAACTGTTTTCAACATTGTTAATACTTCTTGAGCTGCAAATCATCATATTAGAATGATTTCTGAAGGATCATGTGATACTGAAGACTGGGGTAATGATGCTGAAAATACAGCTTGGTCATCACAGGAATAAATTATATTTTAATATATACTGAAATAGAAAACAGTTTGTATACATTGTAATAATATTTCAGTATTTTCACAAAAATATTTAAAAATGAATATCTCAGACCTCAGACATTTGCATGTTAATGTTTATTTATTTAATATTTATTTTTAAACAAACAAAAAACATTTAAATATCATCCTATTAAGTCATATTATTGGAAGATTTGAGGGACAACTGATATTTATATGCATTTTATGTCAGTAGTTTGATATACTGTTATAAAGATCTCATTGATTTACATTCTGTGGGACTTTTTTGGACATATAAATATTTATGACTGTGGCAAATTCAATATTTCTGAATAAAATATTCAGAGATTGTTTTTCCTCCTCCAGTATGAGCCCCACATTTTAGTACTTAATGCTACATGAACCATAAAATGATGCATCAAATATTATCAAAAACACAAATGCATTTTTTTTCTTTTTTGAAAAATGTAAAAAAACAAAACAAACAAAAAACTTATTGTAAAGTATTTACTTTTTAAGTTGTACTAGCCACCAAGTGGTGTGTTTGCAGCATCACACTATGCTATAATGGAAATATGCAGAGGTGGAAAGTAACGAATTACATTTACTCCTGTTACTGTAATTGAGTAGCTTTTTTGTATACTTCTACTTTTTAAAGTAATTTTGAAAATCTGTAGTTTTACTTTTATTTAAGTATATTCTGTTTGAAGTATTGTACTTCGCTACATTTTAAAACATATTAATTACTGAGTAAAAAAAAAAAAATCACTCCCTGGAAACTACTGCAGTAAATAATGGGCAGGAGGGCAAACTGGCGCTAAAATCACAAAAAAGATGTAGACCGACAAAACAGGCGTTAGTGGTGCAGACACCGCTGAAAACTAAACTTCGTCAGAAATGAAGTGAACCCCTGGCCATATTTATGCTCTATTATGCGGTTTAAGCTGTGCTTGCCTAGGGAGACCAAACTAGCAGCTTATAAAATCACGACATCAACAATTCGCAAGCATGCAGAGGTAAATAATTGCATCATATATTCATTAATTTGACTTGTCATGTGGCTCAATGTAAAATACAAATTCAGTGCTTTTAGGGAACCTTTAAAGATGTGTACCTGTAAATAATATGTATGTTCACATAAATGGCTTCATAGTGGGTATCATGCTGCTCACTGTGTCTGTGTAACCTGTTTTCAGACCCTTTTGTTTTTATTTTTTTTCCACAAGGAGGGTATCACTTAAAAGACCTAATGTGTACAAAATGGGTTTAGTGAGTGACAGGGCTGAAAGTCTGTGCCATCACTGGGCCCAAGAGGGCCAGTGTTAAGTAGGTCTACTGAAGGAGATGGAGCTGTCTCAGTGCCTGAGTGCAGTTTCCAAATTTCCTGCCAATGACAGCAAGCATTCAGAGCTCTGGGAAATCGGATTGAATAATTTAACTTAATTATGCACTGTGTGCATTATTCAATGACCTTTTTTTTTAAACGCTCTTGGGCCGTTGTGATTTTTGGGAGGGTAATTATGAATATGCAACAGAGAGGCCTTTTTCTAATTAGATAATACGGCCTGTGATTGTTTTTCATACAGAAAAGAAAATGAATTTTGTCACACCCCGTCTTGTCCTAAAAAGCATCCACACACTCTCAGAAAAAAGGTATGAAAGCTGTCACTAGCAAGTTACCTTTTCAAAAGGTACACTCAAGGAACTAATATGTACACTTTAGGTACTCATACTGTATGTCCACTTTAGGGACTAATATGTACTTTTAAAGGGTTAGTTAATTGAAAAATAAAAATTATGTTATTAATAACTCACCCTCATGTCGTTCCAAACCAGTAAGACCTCCGTTTATCTTTGGAACACAGTTTAAGAGATTTTTGGAGGAGACGTGAACCATTTAAAGCTATTCAATTCGATTTGGTATACTGGTTCAAAAAGATCTGGTTACATCGAATTATTCGTTTGTGAACCGGACAGCACAAACTGCTTTGTTTGGAACTCTCTCACAACAGACTGGAAGAGAAGACAATGCTAAATAAAGTCGTCATTTTTGCTATTTTTGGACCAAAATGTATTTTTCGATGCTTCAAAAAAAAAATTCTCCAAATCTTTTCCAAAGCAGAAACAAACGTATCTACATCTTGGATGGCCCGAGGGTTTAATTTAATTTACAAGTCTTTCTCGATTGCTTAAACATTTCTCAAAATTATGCCTCATATTCTCAAAACAGAAAACACAAATACATAACGCCTCACCCAACTCCCCAAACATCATATTTTGATGTCAAAATCAATCAAGGTCAACTAGTGGTCCAAATTTCATCTGAGACTCCTTGTCTCCTTGCCCCTCATCCTCGTCCACCTCCTCTTCCTTTTCCTTCCCCTCTCTGGTGTCCTCAACCTTTTCAGTCATGTCTGGATCCATTTTTCCAAAACTGAATGAACTGACTGGGGCTCTTTTATCTATCTGTTGAAGGTTCTGATTGGTGTGTGATAAATTTTAACTCGTTGTGTCCACATGGATAACTGTGTGCTAATTGAGCTCAAGCTATGCTGACTTGAGTGGACAATAATGAATGCTAGTGCTTTTTAAATGACAACATGTTGTAGGCAATGAGAAATGAAGGGATTTGTATGTAGAGTTTTGCAGTGACAGTTCAACAAATCTAATTCATGTGTCAAAAAAGCAAATAGTGTTTATAGTTTAGGGAAATGGGTGTGCTTTTTCATAAATGGCGTAATGGTCTTTAATATCACTGGTTTATAGTGTTTAAGCAATCGAGAAAAAAACTGTAATTTAATTTGGGTAAATTATGCATTTAATGAGTAAAACTAGTTATTAGCTATTATTAGTTATTAGTTATTATTAGTTATTATTTATATTATTATTTATTAGTTAGAATTAAACTTTTATTTTTTTTTCATCATCAATTCTGTGTTCTAACTCTGAGTCATGCGTTGTTGGTTGGCAGAATATGTTGAGGTGTGACCTGTGTCACAATGGCCCACTTATTATTTGTTGATACATCAGAGCTTATTGACTGCTGGTGGGTGATTTTAACAAGCTCTAGGAGCACGTTGGCACACACTGATGCTGGGGGACACAGTAGGAATGTGAGTCTGTTTTGAGACTGATAGACTTCAGACCAGCATTCATGTTGTGCTTTAAATTGTACACAAACTATTGCATCTGTAGGTCCTAATGAACTGGATGGATTCTGTGGGCAGTCACATGACTTCCATTAAGATTTCATCAGTACTTGGTCTCTGAGCTCACGAGAGGAAATTACTGCAGGATATTGTATTCCCACCTCATATTACAAATTATCTTTACTAACGCAAGAAAACTCAACCAGCCTGAAGAAAATAATATTTTTCATTAACTTTACTACTAAATAGTATAGCCAATATATGGTCACAATGTAGATTTCCCCTATAAAAACAATCATATTCTGTACCATTGAATTTATGTGCTACTTTATTGTGCTGAAAGAATATGCACATGTTCAACAACACAGGCTTTAAATATGGTACCATGTCTAAAAAGGCCAACCAAAACATGATAGTCATTGTACTTTCTTGTTAGTGGTGATCTTTAATATATTAACATTAACCCCCAACTTAATTAATTCATTAACCCAAACCTTTCTTACTTGGTTTCTGATTCTGAAAGTAAGCGTGCCAAACATGTTTTTTCTTCTTTTGTTTAGTTGCAATTTACATTTGCACTGAATGTCACCACCTACTGGGCAGTGGAGCAGTGCAATATTTTTTCATTTTATTACATCTGATATATTTTTTTATTACTTTCATTACTGTCATTTATAATATCTAAATATAATTGAATGAATACAAATTCATTAATACGTAAAGCTTTGAAGTGCTGGGAAAAGTTGTTATTGTTAAAACATTAGACCATTTCTGTCACAAGTTGTTCCTCTAGTTTTACTTTGTTAAATCAATGGCGAACGGTGGTGGAGATTTGTGTTTATTGAAGAATGTTTTTCCTGGTTTCCACATCAGTGACTTTTGTTCTTTAGCTTTCTGTAGCTTTAACAGAATTCTGCGCTGAATTTGAATGCTTCTCACAAGATTTAAGAGAGATGTTGATTCTGTGGCGAATTCGACTGCTTTCTTCACACTGTATCTCTCAGTGCTGTGTAGTCTTGCGTAGCCAGACCTTCAGACTGTCGAAAGCATGACAATTGCGTAGTCTGCTTGATTTTGCGATAAATTCTTCTATAGCAAAATTGCAAAATCCTGGAAGGACTGAACCGTCTGTGCTATATTATATAGAAAGCATCCAGCTGCAATAAAAAAATAAAAAAATAAAAGTTTTGAATACAGAATGAGTAAAAAGAGTTAAAAAATATTGCTTTATGTTATGATAATTCTCTGTAGCATGTTTTTCAGAGAATAAGTTAATATGGCTACTTTCATATTTTGAAAGTTACATCAGTTTTTGGAACTGAAAGTTGAATTTATTCATTTACTCATCCATAAACAAACGGGGGAATGTCACATAACCTACTTTCTGAAGTACCCCACAGGTTATCATACAAAATTTGGGCTAAACAAAACAAGATAATACATTTATCAACATCACACTTCCCCTTGGGGGCTAGATGGCTTATAAGGCTGTTCATGCAAGGAAATAGATCTAGACGGCGAGTCTTTGAGAAAGCATGACCTGATCATCAGGTTCCTGAGGGGTGTGAGGAGACTAAATCCTCCTTGCCCTAACCCCATACTATACCATCTTAGGATCTTCCTCTGGTATTAATCTACTCACAGCCTTATTTTATTTATTTGTATTAGAAATGAAAAGATTAGAAATGTTAATCAAATGAATTACATTATTGTGCTAGTTGGGTATAAAGCACTGAAGGGTTAGTTCACCCCAAAATGAAAATTCTGTCATAAATTACTCATCCTTAAGTCCATCGTTCAACTTCAGAACACAAATTAAGGTATTTTTGATGAAATCCGAGATCTTTCTGTGCACAAAGAAAACAAAAATAACGACTTTACTCAACAATTACAAGTAGCGGAATGCACACGCATGTGCCGTGGTACTTTTGTGTCAATGACTGATGGAAGAGAAAAAAATTTTTTTTAATCAAGTTTATATTATTGTTTTCTTTGCACAAAAAAGTATTCTCGTAGCTTCATAACATTACGGTTGAACCACTGATGGACCATTTTTTATGATGTCCTTGCTACGTTTCTGGGCCTTGAACATACTAGTCATGTTGCTGTCTATGCAGGGTCAGAAAGCTCTCGGGTTTCATCAAAAATAACTTGTGTTGAAGATACTGTAAGTGAAGGTCTTCTGAAGGTTTGGAACAACATGAGGGCAAGTAATTAATGGCAGAATTTTCATTTTTTGGATGAACTATTCCTTTAAATACAAATAATGATATTGAAATACAACACACACGTTTATATATTCAAGTCACATTTTCTATATTCAGCAGTTTACATGACAAACATAATAATGTAATTAATTTGTTTTCTCTGCATCTGTTTCTTTGTTTGCTATAGGGGCAAATTCAGCTGATTTGAATGTTTAAGTGGCCCAGTGATATTCAGACTGTAAACAGCAGTCACAATCATGACTTGAAACACTTTATGTATTTTATAAAACAACTATATAGATTATATAGACTATATAACAACTATAAGAACATTTGATTCTCATGGTCTTTGAATTCTTTGAGTTATGGTAAGTTTAAGGGTGCTTTCGCACCTGCCTCATTTAGTTGGGTTGAATCGTACCAGAGTTCGTTTCCCCCTTTGGTGCGGTTTGTTTGGGCAGGTGTGAAAGCAGCAATCGCACTCGGGTGCGCACCAAAGGCGGACCAAACAAGCGTACCGAGACCTGCTTGAAGAGGTGGTCTCGGTACGCTTTCAAACTAACTCTGGAGTGATTGTTTGTGGTGAGAACGTGATCTGACCTCGAACAGACCCAACTGCAAAAAGTACTGATCATTTTTGGACTAAACCAGCTGCCGTAGTTAGCTGCGCTGTGCATTATGGAATGAGGAAGTGTTTGTTGACAGTTTGCACTTTAGCATGGCAGCTCGTGGACAAACTTGGAGTTGTGATGAGGTGCGGAGCCTCATAGAAATTTGGTCTGATGACCATGAGTATGTCAGAGTTAGGAAGAATTAATGCACACTTCCGCTTGAAGTTACGAGCGATGCCCGCTCGCCGTTTGCAGTGCATTAGAACATTGTTTTCAAGCCGCATCAGCACTTCATTATAGAAATGTATTGTTTGCATATTGTGGTGTATACAAACAATGTAATAGATGTAATGTAATAGATTGTGGCCAGGGACAAAACCAGCTCGCACAGTCGTCTCTCCATAGTTGTGTTGTCTCCGTGTTGTTTGCTGGCTTTTCCTCTAATGTTGGAATTTTCCCGCACGTAAATTCTGACCAATTTAAAAGCAGTTTAGGAAAAACGTCATGGTCAATGAGTGAGGTGGATGTTGTCATGTGACTGCATTTTGGTTAGTTTCAACTGGTTCAGACCAAAGCAATCAGTGTGGTGTGAAAAGGAACCAAAAAAGCTGAAAACTGCTACAATGTATAATTGTTTGCCCTTGGTTGGGACAAAATGAACCAAACTAGAGATGTGAAAGCACCCTTAGTAATCTGTTTTAGTCTTATAAAAAAGTGCTGACATTGACACTGACAAAAAAAATCTGTATGAATTTGAATTGACTTATGATAATAAAAACTTAGTTAAACCAAATCTCTACACAAAACACTAAATTAAGCCACTAAAAGCATATTGGATGAGAAATGCATTTAAAAATAAAATGTATTTGGGTTGTTCTATTTTTATTGAAAAGAAAGTGGAGGAAACAACAGGAAGAATCCAAATGGGGGGAAAACAGCTTAAACCAATGAAGGCTTAAACAATTAGTGTGATTTAAGCTGTATTTTAGAGCAGGGTTAGGGTCAAGAAATTACATTGACTGGTTTTGAAGTCAGGTCATCCTCTTTAGCAAACAATCAATACAATAATCCACTGTTCCACTTTTCCTTGGTTTCTGGCCAAGAAATTAGTCTTCAGTTTCAAACTGTCAAGCCTTTTAGATTGACAGTGGCACAAGTTTTATAGGTCCATAAAAATGCAGTTGGAGAGCAATGTGCAGGTGTCTAATGTACATATTGCAGAGGAGGTATCGCTCAACGCAGTCATACACAGTACCTCATTCAATCAAACCATCTATTTATCCTTCGGTGAACAGATCTCTCTGAGCAGCTCTACGTCCTGCTCACTCAATTGCTGTGGAGGGCAGTTTGATTAATGTAATGGTCAATGCACTATGGGAAAGTCCCCTATTCTGTGCATCTTTCACTGTGGCTTATGAGAAATAATTTCTGACCACAGATTTGACTAGTTTTAGTCGAATGATGAATGTCTTTCATTTCTTATAATGCTAAACGCTGTGCTGCAGATGGCTGTCAAGGGCAGAAATGTGGCATTCATCAGACCCTCAGTTTATGTGTCAGCATTTTTCCCCCAAGCCTTTTTCCACCACAGACAGTTTCATCTTTGGTCTTCTTTGGTTTTCATTCCTTTATCCTGAAGTAAAGACATGAAAATAAACGGTCTTCTTTCAGCTATCTCTCATGGTGCACCAACATAATTCACAGCTGGGCATCAACATCCAGAGGCAAACAGATTGCTTGACCAGAGCCATTATCTAGAGTCACTGACTCCTCTTGAATTTGAATGCAGTTGTTTTGTATTATTTAGATGAATGACCCAGTGGTTGAACGAACATTAGGATTGACTTTAGGAGTGGATGAATAGGAAAATAACAACCCATCTTGGTAAACCTGCATCTCATGAATGAAGGGATGCATTTAAGTGGTATATAAAGACAAATTAGTTATTAGAACTAAAGCCTGTGGAGATTTGCATTAAGAGGTTTGCTTACCTGAAGCTTTCTTTTCACGTGTGTATGTGAATGTTTTACTTTTTTGGATGCATGTGGACACTGACAGTGCTGAGGATTCAGCATGCTGTGATACAGATCTACAGGAGATGATTTGCATTGAGAGTTTCACACTGCAGAGGTGTTGAACGGGGAGCCTCTTTCAGTGAGCTGATGTAACTGAAGTGATTGCTTATGGAGTTGTCGTTTGCCACTCCTAATGTGCCCACACCAACACTATTCTCATTTATATCACATACTCTAGTCTGGAGATGAGTGTGTTGATATAGATACCTATACTGCAAAAGGCTTTAAAGGGACAGTTCACCCAAAAACTCACACACCAAACTTCTATGCTTGTCTTTTCTCTGTGGAAATGAAAGAAGAATGTTGGTAACCTAATGGTGTGTTCATACCAGACGCGAAAGAAGTGCTAAGCGCAGGTGATTTACATGTAAAGTCAATGCAAAGACATGATAGACATCCTGCGATGTGATTAACACAAATGAGGTGGCGTGAATGAGGTGATTCACGCAAATTGAGCGTTTCGGGTGTTTGATGCGCGTAACGCATGAATCCTGCCAGTTCTATCTGAACTTTGGTGAAAATTCGCACCGCGTTAACCAATCAGGAGCTTCCTCTAGTAGTGACGTGATTACGACGTAGCGAGCGGAGACAGAAATCCGAAAGCAACAATGGAGGACAAAATCATCGTTGCTGTATGTGGATACCTGGAGCCGTACAATACATCTTCATACTTTTATAGAAACAGGACCGGATATATGTGTGATCTCCCGTGGACAGGATGCAAGTCTTGGCTACTGCAATTTTCCGAAGACGAAATATGATATGATATGAATTTAAACTTAATAATAGCTTCAGAAATGTAGTTCAGGGAAATGTGTAGCCCTATATATCCTACATTACAATGAAACTAAATATTATATCAAACAGTATTGCCTCTTTTTATTTTAGTTTTAACATATTAATAGATTAATTGAATAAAGACCAAAGATTACCTGTTAGAGTTACTCAAAACAAATAATATTTAATGTTTAATCACTAAAGAGACATCAGAAACAGCAGCAAATGTCAGAAGGACTAACGATAGCCATGATAAGGTCGAGCTGTTCATCTCAGAAATCGGCGAAACACATTTTTAAATAGGCGCCTTATAAATAAACCGCATATTTGAGTTTTAAAAAACTACATTCTCGCCTGAAATACTTCTAAAACTTAAGTTTCATAACATAACACGATAACAGTAATATTTTTTAAATTACCCAAATAAATGATGGTTCAATCAATCAATCAATCAGTCACCTTTATTTATATAGTGCTTTAAACAAAATACATTGCGCCAAAGCACTGAACAACATTCAATTTGGAAAACAGTGTCTCAATAATGCAAAAGATGGTTGAAATCACAATGCTGTGTGAACTCAACCAATCAGAAGCCCCTCCCATGATGCGAATTTGCATCTGTTGTGAAGTGTTTCACGCGACAATGAAGCGAATTTCACGCACCGATGGAGCGAATAAACTCAAAATGTTCAAGCGTCCAACTACGCATGAATAGTGCGATTTATTCGCGCAAGCTGCATCTGGTGTGAACGGCCCATAATAGTTTCAGATCCCATTGACTTTTTCAGTATTATTATTATTAATGTAATATAAAAGTTAATAGTGACCATGGGCTTCCAAAAATGACAAAACATACCATTAAATTTTCAAATGTGACTATAGACATAATAATGTCATCTGCTTCAAATCTCATTCTTGTTCACATACAGTACAATTTATTCTAATAATGAGTCAATGGTACATTAATAATAACCTGCCAAATTTGATTATGCATATGTGAAACTTGAATCTGGTCTTTTTATCACACAAAGCTATTGTATACTAATGTAGCGTCATGTTTACTATTTTTATCGCTAACACTGGATCGTGCATCTCTGCACAGAGATGCAAAGTCAGGTTTCTGCAGAGCAGAGCATGAGCTGAATTTAAACATTATGTAGTTGATTTCCGGAAAAAAAACATTTAATTTAGTCAAAATATTGACATTTCCCCTGGCATTGATGTTTGTCTTTGTCAACATAATGAGATCTAAGGGACCACTTACAAGAGTGGCTCCATTCCGGATACTGGGTTTACTGTGGTTTGGCACAACAGATTCATCCATTGATCCACTGATTTTTTGCATTTTCGGCACACAATGTTATTTATAATTGTTACAGCATCATTTGCATCTGAATAATTTCTTGATGAATTGATCAAGATACAGTGTTATGACATTTTTCTATATTTCAGTTTGTTTTAAATGCAAATGCTTATTTATTAATGAAAAAAAGCTTATAAATGTTGCTTCTCATTTATTTGTAAAGAAGAATGATTTGATATAAAACCACATGCCTTCCTCAGATATTATGCTGCTACAGTATGTTTCTTCATGTCTCAGAGTACTATAATGGTTCCTGATCCACTGCAGATAGAGCAGGTCAGGTGACATGCAGGGCTCTGTGCAAATTTTCCCCTTAACACACAGTGACATCTAGTGCTCTCCTTTAGGAACTGTACTATATTAAACTGCCAACTAATTGAGTCAAATGTCACGATGTTGCTTAGGCAATTTCAGGAGCTAGTCACATCTAACATTGTGGAAACCCACACACATTCAGTGTTATAATATGCCCTGGACAGTAGTTGTTCTCTCTGTTGAGTCTTGTTATTTTGTCAGGGTATATAATGAGGCTCTGTCATGTTGATTATTACTCATTAGTATATTTGTTTGTTTATGGATGTGCTCACTGTTTTCAGACTGCCCTTGGCTTCACAAAGCACACTCATCCTCTCTCACTTTAGTGCTTGAGCCAATAAGGGCTGACAGTTAAGGTCACATGACCCAAGTCTCTTTGCCTCCACTCTTTCAGACCCACATCATAGACAACTACTCCATGAGACAGAAAAAGCCCTACAAAGAGAGAAAGTTTCTAGATAATGAATATGTGCATATTTTCAAAAATCTTTTTTTTTTTTTTTTGCATCATCTCAGTCTGAGATCATTATATAACTAGATGATGTAGGATTTTAAGTACTGTAGATGATACCAGAATAGCTGTGTAGAAATAGTTTTTTTTTTTTTTTTTTTTTTTTTTTAAGGGTTTTGAAAGCACTCTTTATTATAAACTAAGCTGGTCTAATTTTGTACAAGAAACTTTATTTACCCAATTTTCTCTTGAAAAAAAGTGTAAATGTATTGTGCATTTTTGTTGCATTTACAGGGACCAGTGACCCATATGTGAAGTTTAAAATCGCAGGGAAGGAGGTTTTCCGCAGCAAAACGATCCATAAGAACCTGAACCCAGTATGGGATGAGAAAGTCAGTCTGCTGGTGGAGAGTTTGAGAGAGCCACTCTACGTGAAGGTAAATGATTGTAAATGTAGTCAGAGTGCTTTGTTCTAGTCATTAAATTGACTTTTAATGGCTGCTTAGTCATTAGTGATTTAAAGAGTCTATCTAATGTATTCTAATTTTACAGTTTGTTGTGTGAAATGACATGCCTTACTGTTGGGCGTTTCTTTCCTCTACAGGTCTTTGACTATGACTTTGGGCTGCAGGATGACTTTATGGGCTCTGCATATCTCTATTTAGAATCCCTGGAGCACCAAAGGTCTTCTGATGCTTTATGACACATTGATGAATCGGAAACACTATCTCAAGTGTCATAATATCAATACATTTACCTTGACACTGCTGCCCCCTAGTGTTTTTTAATATATACTGTATATGTACAAACATACAAATGCTGAGAAATGTAAGAACTGAAGAATTGATGTAAGAATTGAGCATGGCAGGATTGTGGTTGTTCATGCTGTAGGTTCCCTCTCTCTTTTAGGAACTTGGATGTGAGCCTTGACCTCAAAGATCCCCACTATCCCAACCATGACCTGGGTACACTGGAGCTGGCAGTCACACTTATTCCAAAAGAGGGAGACTTCAGGGAAGCAGTGAGTTTCTTTTTTATATATAATTTATTTATCTCTTTTTCAAGCTGATGTATTTGAACTGTGAATATGAAGTGGAGGTGTGAGATGTGCTTCCAATTGTGGTTTCATACAAATGTATAAAAACTCAATGAACTGTAAATTTGTTTTACTTTTTTTTTTTTTTTTGCAAACACTGTATAATCAAATACTTCAGGTCTTAAACACCAAGAACATTTACTCTTATCCAACTCTTATTGATTCCAAACAAGTATGGTAAAGCCATGGAAATGTATTGGTTAAGAGTTGTGGGAGCTCTTTATCAAATAACTTTTGTTTATTTAATCTAGTGCTTTCTGTGAGTTACACTTAAAATTTAAGAGTTTGGGGTCAGTGTTTTTTTTTTTTTTTTGACCCAAAGTTTCAAACAGTAGAATGGGGTTTCATATGGCTTCATATACTGTATGTCACCCATCTTACTGCAGTACAGAAGACTTCAAATGCATTCTTCTCTGGGCTGGATGAACCAGTGTCTGAAAATGAGTCCAGTTATACATTAGTCAGCTAGTGTCCTAGCAAACTCACCCTAACTTTACTTTAAGTGTTATGCAGTCATATGTCACATTCAGTAATGCTCAGGATGCAAGAGTAATTATTGCTCAGCATGTATAAAGCATTTCTGGAAAATGTAACTCTGCACGAAGTGTACCATGGGCAGTACATTGGAACGCTATCAGGTAAACAATGGCGCAGTAAGTTTATGGGGGAAATAATGGGGTCTTACAAAGAACTGCATCAGAAGAAAACTTCTGAAGAAAAGCTCTGAAGTCTGAAGCTGCTTCCTCAGGAAAGTTTATCATTCACACATGTATTAATTCTTGTCAGTTGAAATAATAGAAATAATGAGTGGAGAAAGAGATGTTAAGATATTAATATATTCTTTTGGCTCCTTTATTATGCCAGAAATGGAATGTCAAGCTGAGCACATTGCATTGTGGGATACATACTGCATGATGGGCACATTAAACATGCTACAGTATACTACAGAAATAATTGGAGTGTTATATAATGCAAGATATAGGCTTAGACTTCTTTAAAAAGTCCCTTGATAAACAACATTTACTGACTGTATGATCCAGTCACTTATAACACCTCTATAGATACGGTATGTGTGAGTGTGCCTGTGTATCTTTGTGTTAGTGAACTAACAAAGCTTTGAATGACATTTTCTTTGTTTGTGTGTGATTTAGTGATTTTATTAACTTATAATGGCCAAGCATAGCTTCCCCAGGCTGCCTCCTTATGCCCCCTTGACTCTTCTGAACAGTATCCAGACAGGATGTCAGGTTCACCTCTAACACCCTGTTAGAGAAGGCAAGGGGTGGCTTTATAACGCTTTGTCTCATTCACAGACCATGCTTATGAGAAGGAGCTGGAAACGATCCAGTAAGGTAATAACAGCATGTCCCACCTGATCCCCGCCTTCTGCAGTTCTCTGCTCAGGCTGAAGGGGGCCGTGATCCCCAGCCATTTTCCTTTTTTCCCCTCACTTACCTTTTTTGTTTCAGTCGTAATATCTTTATTGCGAAAATAATAGCTTTATTTTCTATGTGCTGCAATATACAGGGTGAGAAACACTGTCATCTAGTGTACAAATAAGAAAATGGACCTTTGTCAAGTTCAGGGCACCGATTTTTGTCCTGCCTTTAAGGCTGAAATTAGCAATCAGTTCCACATACAAATTCAGGGCCGCCAGAGTTTCCTTTGTGTAATGCAGCAATTGAATGAGAAAATAAAGCATACTCTGTTCTTGTCATCTTCATACTGCATCGACTGCACGGTGCATGTGCTGCAGTGTTCTGTCTGCAGATTTTGCACTTTATTGTTGAAGTCAAACGGAATGTGATCAGAGCAACCGCTTATATAACCTGCTGATTTTGCATATGTAAAGCTATGTGTACACAAACTTCTTTTCTTAGCATGAAAATGATGCATATTTGACCTAATTTGAAGCATAATTATTTTATTTTATTTTATGGTATTGTAGCATATTTTTGTGGTGGATTTGTTTTTGTTATTATTATTATTATTATTTAACAAATTTGCTGCTGTTTATTTCAATGCTTTATCCATCCATCCAAGTGACAATGTTGATTTCTGAATTTGATATTTTTGTGTAATATATTTATTATATATCAGAGTTATCATCATTAACTAAAACAGAAACCACTAAATCTTATTAATTCTGTTAATTGAAATAAAGCTAAAAAAATATATATATATAAACATTAGATAAAAAACGTGGCAAGTAACTGAAATAAATTTAAGTTGAAGCACTTAAATTGCTACCTGGAAATAAATAAAATAAAACTGGACTAAAACTAAAACATAATGAAATAAACATGCATTTATATAAAAAAGTAATATAAAACAATATATGTTAAATGAGAAAAGCACATAAAATGGAATATTAAATTAAAATGAAACTGTAAATATAAAAATAATATATTTTTAAAATAATAATAAAGCTATAAATATTTGAATAAATAGATTTAATAGTAAATATTTCAAAGAATTCTTAAAAAAGCAGGTAACTTACAGTAGCAATCTAATTCCTCTACTTTTTTGTTTGAGAATTTTTTTTTAATGTTAAACTGTTCCTCATTAACCTCACTATTAATCTATAAATTGAAGTTCTGTTATAATTATTTTTTCTTCCATATGTTGCGAATGGATTGTTTTGTATGAAAGTGGCATGCTGGTCTGGGACGGGAATAACATACTACTCTCTTTGTCTCTGGTTCATGCATGCATGTGTACAGCAGACCTCTCTGTTGTCTACTAAGTGAAAGTCCTAGTTTCAATGGTAATTTGTGGTCTTCAAGTGGAGTCCCAGTATAAGACATTTCTAACACGCAACCTAGTTGGATTGATTTGCACTATTCAAGAGAACAAATGCCTCAGTTCCATGTCCCAGCAGAGGTCAAGCAACTCCTGTTTTGTTTTGGCTAATGTTGGAGCCCAACTTTTTTAGAGAGGCCCAGAAACATGAAAGTGGCTCTTCAGCATGTGATTGAGGACGTCCTGCTGAAAGGCTTACCCCACCCAAGCCTTTGAAGCTCCAAAGTGGGCCATGTCGGCTGGGTCTCGGGAATACTGTAACAGCGCTAGGATAACTACTTTTACACCGCTCACAGTGCACACTTGGGTGTCTCTTCTATTTATACTCCATATATCTGTTTCATTTCCAAAATACTGTAAACGATGAGCTGTGTAGATGCAAATCAAGTGGGATTTGTAATTGATACATCTCCTAAATTAAAACTTCTGCTATGATATATAAATATATAAATAAAACTTAACCCTGAAGTGCATGGAAGAACAACATTAAAGCTTCTGCATCTATTTTCTTAATCTACTTCATTTTTTTTTATACTTTCATCTCTTAACCATTATGTTACTGAGAAAGCGTAGCCTTTTTTAAGTCACAATTAACATCAGAACAAAACGAGCTTCTTTTGGTCATCATCTCATGGTCAAAGATCACATTAGAGCTCTGGATGCTCATGTTAACCCTCATTTTACAGTGTACAGTCAGAGTAACTAATATCTGGAGAGAACGTCATTAGCTGCCTGCCTTTAACATCAAAACTGTTTTTTCAGCACAGGTTTGCTCAGAGTTCAATGAATATGCATTTTAATCAAGAAACACAGTAATAAACACTCCAAATGAAGCACGGAGATATCTATTAAAATAGTTTGTTTCAGTCCTCAGTTATCTGATGCTAAAAGACTGCATTAGTCTGCATACAGTATATACAATTCTTATAGATAATAAACATATATATTACTAATTAGAAAATTCCTTGTTGCTTGATAAATGCATGGTCATAAAATTAATACTATAATGTTAGCATTTGCTGTACTACATTCATTCTTTAAAAAACAAACAAGAGCATCATTTTTTATTCTGCAATATATATTTTCATTTGTAATTTGATGTTGTCAAATGTGACCTTAAACAGGTCTTCATGAGATTCACCCTATTCCACAATCTTAGAAGGGGTTTAGTAGATTTTTGCTGTTTATTTCATAGATTGCTGTTCAAAAGTTTAGGGGTCAGTGAGATTTTATTGAGGATGAATTAAATTGATCAAACGTGACAGTAAAGACATTTGTTCTGTTTAACAAAAATGCTGTTCTTTTGTACTTTCTATTCATCAAAGAATTCATAAAAAAAATATACATCATGTTTTCAGTATTGATAATAAAAAATATTTAAAAAAGCACTAAATCAGCATATTAGAATGATTTCTGAAGGATCATATGACGCTGAAGATTGGAGCAATGACTGCTGAAAATTCAGCTTTGCCATTTCAATATGTTACATCATTTTCAATGTTAGTTATATTTCACATTATTTCTGTCTTTACTGCATTTCGAATCAAATAAATGTTCAAAAGAGATGTTAAAAACATTTAAAAATCTTACTGACCCCAAAATTTGACACAGTAGTGTATATTCATGTTTTACTCATGGAAAGATACCGTCGACACACTGTTGTCTGTGTTTGTCTCTGTCTTTGCAGTGTCGTCACTCTCTGTGTGTATGTTGTCCTTGCATACTGCGTCCCTAAAATATGTGTATTCCATGTTGCTGTTTTCGAATCAAATTTCTGACCACAGACACACTGACGTTCTGGCTGGATTGTATCTTGCCTGATGTGAGTGTGTGTATGGGTGTGTGTTTTTGTCAAATGCAGCATCAGAGTCTGAGGTTATCAGACGTTCACAGAAAGGCTCAGCTGTGGAGAGGCATTGTTAGCATCAGTCTCATCGAGGCCCGTGACCTTCAGCCTATGGACGCCAATGGCCTTAGTGACCCTTATGTCAAATTCAGAATGGGACATCAAAAGTACAGAAGTAAGGTATGGTCCACATGAGCTTTATTCAAGTTACTTGTTCATTTGGGACTTTCTCTTTCACGCAAGGTCAATTCTGATCAAGTGTTCTTCTTTCCTTCTTTGCAGACAATACCAAAAACACTAAACCCCCAGTGGAGAGAGCAGTTTGACTTCCACCTGTATGATGAACAGGGGGGTTTCATTGACATCACCGTCTGGGACAAAGATGCAGGGAAGAAAGATGACTTTATGGGCAGGTTTGTCATGCACTTGACTCTTTTTGTGTTATTCTCACACTCTCATAGTCTGATCTGATTAACATTTACATTACATTTGCATTTAATCATTTAGCAGACAGTTTCATCCAAAAGTATTACAAATGAGGACAATAGAAGCAATCTTAAACAACAAAAGAGCAATAATACCTACAGTAAATGCTGTGACTCTTTTCTTTATAATAAATATTATAATAAAATATAATAATAATAATAAAATAATAGAGAACACTTAGAGGGTCATTTTATACAATGAATAAAAAGAAAACAATTAGACAATGCTAGTGAGTTGATTTGATTATTTATGGCTCATAATTACTGTAGTTTTTTGGCAACATGAGAATATGATATTCTCTACAGTTATAGGGCGTGAATATGATTTTTCAATGATTTTTCAAAACATGTATACAGATATACATATATACATATATATATATATATATATATATATATATATATATATATATATATATATATATATATATATATATATATATATATATATATATATATATAAAAATTAGGATAAATTTAAACAAAATCCGTTTCAAATAAACAATTTTCTTTTCAACATTCTATTTGTTAAAGAATCCTGAAAACATTTAGAACAGTTTCTAAAAACATAGTAAGCAGCACAATCGTTTTTAGCATAATACCTCTAACTAATACAACTTTATAGTAATAATAGTGACAATAATAATTCAGGTAGTGTATATCAGCATAAGATTATGTTGGAACTGTATATATATATATATATATATATATATATATATATATATATATATATATATATATATATATATATATATATATGTATATTGAAATTGTTCTGGTAATGTCAAGCTCGGAAATGTTTGACTATAATGTTATAATATTTGTAGGTCTTAATTTTCAAAGTGTTTTTCATAGCCAATTACTGATGCAAAATAAGCCCTGACAATGTATTAAGGAACTTAAAAGAAAAACTACTTTCCAGATAAACACATGCATAGACACAAAATATATATGTATTTTTATTAGAGACAACACAGTGATCTGAGAAACAATTTACCCGTCACTTATATACAATATATAATTTGACTGCAAAATGATGTGATTGACCAATTACAAGTATAACACTGTTAAATAACAGATTTGCTGTGCGGTATGTTGCAGCTAAAGTCCTTCATTCTTCAAACGGTCCTCATAGACAGTTCCTGTGTGTGTGAGAGAGAAAGAGAATCACAGCCTTTGACAAAACCCCATTAGGAGTGATTGACAGTAGAGTTAATGGCTGTGCGGTGCGGGAATGAGGCAGTGGAGTTTACTTAGTTTCCTGTCTGTCCCCTACACCAGTTCTCCTGTTCATAGAGGAGGCATGTCAGAATCAGTCGGGTGGCATTCTTGTAATTGGCTATTTCCCTCTGTTAAACGCTCATCTACTTGAGTCCTCTCTGACCATGAGCTGTCCAGCCTGCCCCAGCACTGATCTCCACATTAGTTACTCCATTCAGGACCAATTGAAGCTTTCAGTACCTGCATGGTGTTCCTGTAGAGAAGAACAGTTATTCAGCCGTTCTATCTCTCATGGTTTCTTTCTGCCTCATGCACTTGGTTTTTCTTCTTTGTTGTTACTATTGGGAAGTTGAAAAAACAAAAAAGTCTTTCTTTTTTTTTTTAAGATATTTAACTGTAACAGGATTGCTTTACCTATTATTATTAAGAGTAGTCACTTATTACTATAGGTCTCATTTACAGTTCCAACATAATCTTATACTGATATACACTACCTGAATTATTATTGTCACTATTATTATTATAAAGTTGTAGTAGCTAGAGGTATATTGCTGAAAACGATTGTGCTGTTTATTATGTTTGTAGAAACTGTTTTAAATGTTTTCAGGATTATTTAACAAATAGAAAGTTGAAAAGAACATTGTTTGTTTGAAACGGATTTCGTTTAAATTGAGCCTAATTTAGTCTGTTCTTGCTGAGTAAAAATATGAATTCAGTCAATTCAATAAATAAATAATAAATACAATTCCAGTTTTGACTTGGAAATGAGCAAAATATTTACTCTTGTCTTGAATGAATACGTAATGCAGATCTTTTATCAAAACAGCCAGAAGTCACATAAAAATATTCATACAAACTAATTTAATAACTGATCATAAATATTTATGAACAAAGTAGTGTTGTGGCGATCAGCTGCTTCCTCGACTAAAAAGATACTTGTCATGTCCACTACACATTTTGGTGTAATAATCACCATTAAACTTCACATTTACGGAGTGCTTGAGTTTGTTGTGCTGACGTTTTTAACACAACCAACATAGTTTAGTTGTTTACAGAGGAGATGAGAGTCAGCGAATAGCTTAAAATCAAAAAAGAGATCAAAGTGTAATTTTGTCAAATTATACTAAAAGTTAAAAAAATAACTTTTGCTAGCAATAATAGAATAATAGAAAAGGTGGCAGACGTTTTATAAGAGAAATATATTTTCCGTCACAATATGAATGTTTTGAGTTGTGAAGCAAATGCTATTTGTTTATGATAGTTCAAGATAACAAAATAATGACAGAAATGTAATTTTGAAATGTCCACAGGGTCAGAAGTGCCCGCAGTTAAAGAAAGCCCCAATCATTGAGCTTTTTTTCCCCTCTTTTCTCTTTTCTGCTGTGTCTTTCTTTTGTCATACATGTAATATCCTGTAAGACGACATGATGATGATGATGGTGTTGTGTGTATGTCAGGTGCCAGGTGGACCTCTCTGTTCTCTCAAAGGAGTGCACACACAGACTGGACGTGCCTCTGGAGGAGGGTGAAGGCACACTGGTGCTGCTGGTCACTCTCACAGCCTCCGCTGCCGTCTCCATCGCTGACCTGTCCGTCAACGTATTGGACGACCCCCACGAGAGGAAGGAGATTCTCCACAGATACGTAAGGACAATCTCTCATATTCAGAACACTTTGAATGCGCCTAAAATGCTAGGCATAGAAATGCTCATTAGCTCTGTACAAACCAGTGAGAGTTAGGGAGAGGAGATATCATTACTCAGTATTACCCTGAAAATGCAGGCTGGGTGTGAAGAGACCTTTCTTTAGTATAGCAAAGACACTTGTTTTATTTTAAAACCAGGAGCAAGATTCAGGAAAGATGAATTCTTAACATTCTGCTTAACTGCTATATTCTAAAAAGAAGAAACTTTTATATTCCCCACAAACAATTTTTTTTTTTTGGTCTACCTAAATTGTTCTGAAAAACCGTAAAGAGTTTGAATTTCTAAAAGAAAATTTCATTAAAAATTCCTAAAAAATCCCAGAAGTAACTCTTTACTTAAAGCCTTAATGTATAATTTATTATAATAGTAGTTTTAATGCATTCATTAATTATGCCTTGTAATGCACTTTATAATGCATTGTACAGACTCATGAATAATTGTTACTACAGTTAATACATTGTAACACTTATCAATGAATTGTTACACTATGCATTTTAAATTTAGTTATAATTATTTACGACAAGATATGATGTAATAAAATGCAAATTATGAATAATTGTAATGCATTATACCCTTTATAATGCATTAAACATAAAGACTTTTAGTAAAGTGTTACTGATGATTCATTTATTGGGATGGTTTAAATATTAAGCATCTCAAACACTTGCCAAATTTAATATATTTTATATATTTAGGGATGTGCTTGAGTACTCTGAAGTGACACCAGTATTCGATAACATTAACAATTGGTCATGATGATTATGCATGACATCACTTTTTGGTGAAATAGAGTTGCAAAAAATTTTTGCGCCATTAACAGGACTACCAAAAGATTACCTTTGAGGTCATTTCCAATTGAGTTGTTTTCTGAATCTTGGACGAGAACCGTCATGTCAAATGTAGTGTTCTGATAAAGTACCGTATTGAAATGTTCTCTCTCAGTGTATATGTGGCTCATATGCAAAGACGGAGCTGAACTGCGTTTCAGCTGGCGCCGGGTTCTCAGACCTGGCAGAACCTCAGCTATATGACCTCCTTTTGAAAAGCGCTCAACCTCTGGGGGCCAGAGATTGGTTCAGGGCTGTAGAGAGAAGGATCGGGCCTCCTCGCTCTCTGAGGAAAGGGAGAGAGGAGCTGATTGGGATAGAGAGCTGTGAAGGAGAGCAGTAGCGGGGGCTATGACAGGCTCTTTTCAGGCAGGGTGTGCTCTTGAAAGGCCCGGGCTGAAAGGAGCCCAGTGTCCCTATGCGGAGGCCTTTGGCCCATCATGGCCCCGAGGCCCTCCAGTCCTCACTCTAGCACAATGCTCTCAGTCTCTCGCTTTGTCTTTAGCCTGTTAACCCTTCGTTTGCCGCTATTTGCAGCTCTCCGCTACCTCTTTACATGCCAATAGTGAGGGACAGGGCTGAAACAAAAGGGCCACTTTTTGTTCGCACTCGATACAGCTGCTCTCGGGGGTAACGCAATAGAAGAAGCTCTTGAATTGTGACTGTTTTAAGAGCCCCAACATGTTTAGGTTTGCTTCTGCAGGCCCAGCGTGTTTCGCTAACCTGGTTCTTGGCGAAGCAAGTTTTTTCGAAATACTCTGCTCTAATTGAAGAGGAAAGTCGTGCTGGGAGGTATGTTTGATCTCTGGTTAAGTGCCGGTGGAAAACACTCCACAGGCCAAACGGCGGACAGGTGACCTACATAACCGTCCGTATAACGGGTTAGTGCCGTCGTGCTCTCCGACGCCACCTTTCCTCCCCACGTCCACTAGGGGGAGCTGTTGGACCAGAATTGAAAGGAGAAAATTCCGTCTTCCGACAAGAAAAGGAGGAAAGATGGGGTTCTGGTTGCTGAAATGGGAGGGGCTGGTGTGCAAAATGAAAAGAAAAGCTATTTCACCTTGCACAACACCAGTCTTTTTTTTGTGGTAAAGGATAGATTTTCCACTCCCTCGCTCCCCACCCGCTCCCCCACCTTGTACTATGCATCCAGGCATTCATTAGCACCCTAGCCTACAGTCCGATAGGGACAGATATGCTCAAGAGAAGATGGGGGGCTAAATGGAGGATGGGACAGTGGATTCCACAAAAAAGGACATTAATTTGTCCCTGCTATTAGCATATTCCCGGTTCCCTTCTTGACACCCGTTCACAGAAGGGAATTTAATAAATATGCACCTTATCAAGCGTGGCAGATAACAGAAAGTGCCAGTGTTAGTGCCGCACAATACACCTTAAACAGATTAGCTCGGGCAAGGTGGTGGTCCACGCATATGCAAGATAGACAGGTCAGTGCGAGAGCGTGGGCTTCCAGTGTTTTCCTCCTTTCTGTCGCCATATGATCAGCTGTCTAACTGAACTGCGGTGCAAAACGCCCATAACTAGTTATCAACGCTCTGTGTTAAAGTGCTAGGAGGCTGCTGATGTCTTCTAAACAAATAAAGTGTTTAAGAGCAGGAGGGTTTTTTTTAAGGGGGGGGGGGAGTTGAGGTATAGAGAAACTGCAGATGCTCCCAATTTAAACTGTGGATGTCCTCACTTGCCGGGGATGGGGGTTGCACAGAATGCAATTAAGTCTTTTAATGCAGCATTGCACCAGCCTCAGATACATCATTAAAGTGGAGGAGGCATATCAGATGACTTTCAGCACTTTGCATATTGGGTGTGTGGGCCCGGGAGCCTTGTCAAGGTGTGTTAATGGCAGAGAATGAAGACGTCTGTTGTCGTCTACCTGTCATTCAGTACGTCATGTCACATCTCCAGCTCTTTTCATTTACTTCAAGAAAATTACATCTGCCTAAAGTTGAATAGGTTTTATTTTTCTGTGTGCGTACCAAAAATATGTGTAAGACTGGTAAAAACTAGTTAGACTTTACAGTATGGTTGTATGTGTGCAGTTAATTAAGGCAGTACTGTAGTAAAAAGGAACAATACTTGTACAGCATTATACAGAATGTGTTTATTTATTTACTTGACATAAAACTAGTAATTGATGAGCTAATAATTCAACTATCAATGAACAATATAATTAATAATAATAATAATACATCTATTCATGTTCATTAATTTATAATAATATAAAAATATACACTGACATGAATTTACAATGAACACTAGTATAATAGTAATAATAATAATAGCAATCATTTTTATTAAATTGATGTATTATGTCACATTAATAAATGTGAAATAATTAGGAACTATATAATGAAAAATGAAAAAGCCTTTGTTTTTCAGAAACATTTTAGTTCTTAAAACTCCTTTCTCTTCATAAATTTGCATTTAATCACATTCTTTTAGTCCTTCTCGATAAAAAAAAAAAAAAAATGAAAAAGATAAGCCTCAAATATGATTGCATCTTTTTCGGAGCTCACGGATCTCAGTCTTTAAGCAGTTATTCCTTAATATTCCCTGAAAGGAGGACTGTATCAGCGCTTCACAGCTGTTGTTGTAAGCAGAGCGAAATTATGCATTTTAATAGTAGCCGGGCGTGTGCGGGCGACTCGTGTGTAATGGACGTTAATGGGCATCAGGGCCAGGGTGACCTCTGCTGAAGTGGAGGCGCACAGTTCCTCTCCGGTCCTGTCACTCGCTTCCAAATCAAAACGTGAACAAGTACAGCAATGTGTGTGTGTAAAGACGGGAAGTAGGAGGAAAAGAGTGAGAGAGCAGCAAAAGAGGGAGGCAGGAAAGAGGGGGGTGGAAGCTGTTAGCATTCCATTTTTATTATGACATTTCACAGTCATCCGATTTAATGTCCCCTGACCGGATTGTCCGGCTGGAGACGGTAGGCTTGAAATGTTATTTAGAGCATTGATAAAAGGTGAGCGCCTGCGAGATGACAGCGAGTCATAAGGCTCCGTGCGGTGACATTCATTTTCTCCACAACAGAGATGGAATAAGACGTCACGGTGACAAGCTGTCACTCAAGACACAGCCCCTCCATCTCACCCCTCCCCTTCTCTCCCTTTTCGGTCCCTACTGTCTGGTTGGGGGTTAGAAGGGGCTCTGTGTGTGTGTGTGTGCGCGCAAGAGTTTATGTGCTACCCCTTTCCAGTAATAGGACTAAACCGCTCTCCTCCTCAGTGTACCATATGAGTTGGCCTTGCCTTGCTGGCCCCAAAGCCGAGGGGGGTGGGAAAATATATTCTTCAGCCTTTCATTAAAAAAATAAAGAGGCCTCATCTCCTGAGCTTTTCAATCTCCTTGCCTGTCTTTTGAGGGGTCTGAAAAGCCAGCACCCTTTGCAGATCTGAAAATCCTCTGCTATGGAAATGCACCAGCTCCCTGCCCCAAAAAAACCCTGCCACTTTTCTTCAAGGCTGCAATAATCATAAATAACAAGCCCCTTGATATCTACTGAGAAATCATGTATTGAATGTACTGTATGTGTAAAAATACATTTCCCCCCTCAATCATCACTTGATTTTTTTCCCCCCTCTCCACTCGTTTGCTATCAGAGGATTTTCAACAATAATATCATTCGTAACAGGCAAAGCCAGTCCGAGTGTGTAATGAATTAAGTCTGCAGCCTGGCCCTGACTTGAGAAATTCAAATTATAATTATTCCTCTGGGTATGTGTAGGGCTTATTGCCAAAAAGAGAATTAAAGTGAGGTCTCCAGTGCTTTTGACGGCCCACCAGTGAGATTGTGTCATCTCTATCAGTCCAGCGCCATTCACTCGCGTTTCAAAAGTGTCCATCTGGAAATGTCACAAGTTTCTTCAACTTTTACTGCGGTTCATATAGAGGGCAGAGATGTGCAGACATATTTCATTTCATTTCATGGACAACTTTCCAGTGCATTTATTAGACACAGAAAGTTTTAAATCTCTGAGGTTGCTCTTTTATAGCTCACAGGAAACGTAGGAAAAAGTCAAATAAACAATAAAGAAATGTGATAGAATAATAGTTCATACCTTACCATTTAGATTTTTTGTTAACTATGAAATAAAATTCTATTTTAGAAAAAAAAAAGATTTTGTTGTTGTTGTTGTTCAGATCTCTTTTGGACCTCCAGATTAGATATTATGAATACTAGGATCTTTTTTTGTTCTTTTCTCAGAAGAAAAACCCTAAACAAAAGACTGTTTGTTCTCGATATAATTTTTTGGTCTTTTTAAAGATATTTAATTACTAGAAGTTTTGTTGCTATTGTTTTTGTTTGACAAAACTGTACACAGTATAAACTATTGAGAAAAACGAGTCGGGGGAGAGAGAGATTGCTCATGCTGTGACCACACAGTTAGTGTATGATGCCTAGTTTGTTTCATGGCTAAATGTCAGCCCCTTTAATGCTACAAAAGACACACAAAAGGACTGTAATGGAGTATTATGGTCTCTCAATGAGAGGCTTTTATCAGTATGAACGTAATTGACTCGCTCATAAATCATTCTTAAGTGTCTTTGCTAATGCACTTGTCTTTGCAGTTTATCCACCTCTCAAAGATTTACAGTTTTAGTGGCGTCTCTGCTAGTATTTTCTGTTTTTCTTCTGCGTTTAATTGCTTACATGGTTATCTGAAACTCAAAGAAATAATTTTTCGGGAGGAACATGAATGTGAGTATAGACACATGCACTCTGGAAGAGAATTCACATCATTTAGATTTGACATCAGCATTGTTAAATTAGTTTCTATACATTTTTACCCTCTTCTCACTTATGTGAAATACCATATTTTACTTTTTCTAAGCATTTGTGTTGTATATGTATCTGTATTTGCTATAGATCATGTGCAAGGATTTATCTTGGCTTCTTAAACATGTTTCTAAAGTTTCAACTATGAATGATTTAAAACAACGCAATATTCCTTTATCTGTGTAGACAGATTGCTGGTTGATTGCTTTTTGTTTCAAATTTATATCATTTTATTTCCGTAAGTACTGCATTTCTAAAGCTTACAAAGTATATACATAAAGTATGCCACACTTAAAATGTTTAATGTCTTTGCATTATATAATGGAATATTGTTTGATATTTATTTCAACAATTTAATGTGTTTTGATGATATATATATATATATATATATATATATATATATATATATATATATATATATATATATATATATAGCACAAACACAAGCAAAACAAGTTTTTTTTAAAAAAAGGTCTAGCATTATTTGTTTGCAAATGTCTCTTTATTTATCATTTTGTCATTGTATGCAGTGAAAAGGATACATTGTAAAGTAATTAAAGTGTTAAAATGCTTCTTTGGACCACTGTATATTTTTCAGCTGTGTGGATATATACTCACAAATGCTTTTTCCTTCTTTGACCTCCACAGAGTCTGCTCAGATCCTTTCACAATATTAAAGACGTGGGTCTGGTGCAGGTGAAGGTGATCCGAGCAGAAGGGCTGATGGCAGCTGATGTTACAGGTAAGAAAAACCCTCCCACTCACACAAACAGTGATCCTGACATATGATTTCTCACTCTGTTTTCCAGAGTTACTGATAAAGCCTATCATTTCCTTTGTAATGGACAGCAGGAGGCTGATAA
This sequence comes from Carassius auratus, assembly GCF_003368295.1. Lineage (NCBI taxonomy): Eukaryota > Metazoa > Chordata > Actinopteri > Cypriniformes > Cyprinidae > Carassius > Carassius auratus. Next base: position 8,290,033 of record NC_039272.1, on the reverse strand, counting down.
TATTGCATTCTGCTCAGTGCTAATGGATCGTCGGCTTCTGAGATCACTGTGTCTCTTAAACGTATTTTTTTCTTGTGCGTCTGCTCCGGTTTCCATTAATTCTTACTTTTAATTAGGTCTGCAGTGGACAGGCCTAGTTTCTGGCACTATAAATGATCAAGTTGAAAAAAAAAAAGATTGGAGACGATGCAGTGAGTTGATTCTTATTCAGAATCGGAGTGAGACATTAAAGAAACACACTTACCTTGGATCATTTATTAATGCTACACCAGAATTAAAATGCATGTAATTTTATTAGTTTTTGTTCTTTTTCTGGTCGTTTTTCTTGAAACTGTGACCTCATTGCAACTGAATCATCAGTTGTTCCTCAGCTTATGTGTGTTATATTCAAGGTATTTCTATGTCACTTTTAAGATTTTTAAAGGAATACAATGCCATTCTAAAGTTTGGGATAATACATTTTTTGAAAGAAAAAACAACAATAATTATGATAGGAAATGTTTACTAAGCATCACATATAAGTATATTACACTGATTTCTGAAGAATCATGTGGCGCTGAAAAATGGATTAATGATGGCTGACAATTAAGCTTTGCCATCACACAAATAAAATCAATTTAATTTTTACTGTATTTTCAGTCAAATACATGCAGCCTTGGTTAGTATAATAGACTACTTAAATAAATACTTACCTCAAATTTTAAATGGTAGTGTAGTTCACCCCAAAATAAAATGAAATAATTTATGCGTCCTCATGTCGCTATAAACCCACATGAGTTTGTTTCTTGCATTAAACACTAAGGAGTTACAATATCTAAAAAAAACGATCTTTCCAGTGTTTCCATTCTACTTGGTGTTTAGTGTCAGAAACACTTCAAAATCATCTACCACTGGTCAGACAAAACAAATAGCATCATTCTCGTGGGTTTGGGACTCTTAAAAGTATTGAACAATAAAAAAATATTTGTTTTGCTTTAAAGACTTTGCAGACACCGCCAGTCCTGATTTGACTACTTGTGTGGGAAACAAAGCTGAGAATTGCAGCACAAGAATATTAATCAAGGCTGCACAATCGGTTGCAGACAAGGTGTGAGACGGCAGAAATAAACAGGAGCGACAAAGAGTGAAAAGACAGAGGGAGAGAGTGAGAGACAGAGAGAATTAGAGGCAGAGACGTAGAGGTCATTAGCACTGTCACTCTTAAGGTGGAGTTTCTCGTGAGGTTCCTCTCCGCTAAGTGCTTTGCGTTTGCCGTCTCTCTAATCGCCTAATCGACGCCTTTAATTAAGACATGCTCAATGGCAGACCACCCCCCTCCCCTATCACACCCTTTAGCCTCCCCCTTCCCGCTCGCTCCACAGTTCTCCAATCGCCCCTTTACTCGCTCCTCTCCGGGGGTCCGGCCCACTACGTTGACCTCGTAGCTCGGTCTGGCGTTCCCAGGGGAACCGTGGCCTCCTCATGAGCTCTGATTTCACACTCCTCTCCCGCCACAAAGCGCCGGCGCACAAAGCTTTTCTAAGAGCCCCGGCTCGTTCACGGACTCGCCATCTCAATCGGCCCTGGCACCGAGGTGTCAGCCAACAAGGTTACGGGCCACGGAACAGTGCCTCCTCTAATAGAGAGCTCACTGGAGACAGGGATAGTCCAGGAAAAGTGGAAGGCAAGGAGAGTGAACATAAAAGATAATGTGGCCGAGAGAAAGAGAAAAAGAGAGGGAAATCTTAGTTCTCTTTCTTGCATCAACGAATGTGTGTTTTTTTTGTCCCACCCCTCCTTTCTGTCTGTTTTTCATTGTAATTAATTGAGGCTTTTATCTGGAGTGCCTCCACTCCAGGCCAGCAGGATAAATGGTGACAGTGTGTAAAACCAACAGTATTTAGGGACAGGAGACTGCTTTCCTTCTGAATAGAGCCACTCAATACTTCACATAGATTGCTTTGGATGCAGGCATTACTCTAGGAGTCTGCAATTTCATTAACAATCAGTTTTCAAACAACAGTAGGAACTGTTCTGTCCTTGCTGCCATCAGTGTGTTTGTATATGATAATCCTATGGGCAGTTAAATGCTCCTCTCATCATGCAGGTACTTCTGCTTAACACCGTTCCTGCATTTAATTTAAAACGCCTTCCAGACCTGAAAAATGTAATTACCATTTTGTACGTCAGCGCACCGCACGCTCATCAAATTGCAGCCGGAATGAGGTTGAACTCATCTCGCTGGTCTGTAAGGATTTGCCCAGAATTAACCCACAGATAGCGTCTGCTCGGCCACACCTGGGGAGTCAAAGTTTCATTCAGTGCAAAGCGTGTAATTTGCTCAGACAGCTGCCTCACGAACATGTAGTAGTTTGTCGCAGAGGATGACCGAGTGTCACCGCGAGGATATTGAATAGGATGGTACTTTCCTGCGCCCATCAATATGCATTCATTTAAGCAGATGCAAATTATTTTTGAATGGTGAAAATACTCACAATTACAGGAAGTCACGGTAATTTACATTTTTGTGTCAATATATTGTAAAGGTGTGATTGAAATTAGGAAGATGATTGAATTCATTTTTTTTTTACAAACACTTTTCTTAAACAAAATAAATAAAAATTTGAATCCATAATTTTATATCCATAATTTTATATCCTAACTGAATTTCTGTAGCTTGTTTTTCACATTTTATTGCTAATACATCATGAAAATGTGAAGAAATTATACAATTTAAATAGTTTAAATAGTTAACTTATTTTATTGTATCAGACACATGATAGTGTAATCACTGCATTTAAATAATATAAAAAGTGAATTTAAAATATATTCAGTCTGATCAATATACCCATCAAATGCTTAGTGACAGCCAGGACTTTCCATTGATCACTTGTGACATTTATTTTGCTTGTCAACTAAATGTCTTTGCTTCTTTTATTCACATGCAAGAAAGTGAATTATTTTATACTGCATTTTAACTTTGCATCATGTTATAAAATTGCTGTTATGGATGTTATTTTTTTTGCCCAGCTTTTAAAATGATGTTCTGCAGCAAACAACAAAAGTGCTCCCAATTGTTTTGTTTAGAGATTTATTTAATGATTAAAAGGGTTTAGATCAAAGCTGATATGAAGAGTTTGTTGTTTAATTTTTCAGTGAGAACAATATTCCTTTAAATTATGAACATTTATTTACATGTGTATATAATTAGCTGATATCAAAGCATGTAGGACAGTGGATTATATAAATGTCTCTAGAGTCAACTTCTTATAATAATATATTTTGTACATGTATTATAATATTCCATTGAACTAAAAATAAATGTTGATAAAAGGTATTATTAAAAAGTGTCTCACTTCAAGACATTTTAATTTATCAATATGAATGTCCTGTCAGCAACTGGAATCAGCCTCATGATAATATCGACAATGATCTCCAAATATTTTACCTGGAAAGTTTTCAAAAAATTTCCCACATTCCGTCTGTATGCATTTAAGTCATCATTTCTGTCTCCCCCATGTCTGTGACCAACTACCGTATGTGTGTGTGTTCACACCAGACAGAGATAGAGATGTCCTCACGGTGCTCTAGGGCAGAGGAATGGCTGAAATGTTTATCTGCCTGTGTGCAAACCACTGTATCACCAGTAACACCAGGAAACGACTCCGCAAATGGGGGCAAAATGAACATATCAAATCACATCCACAGTGATAAGTTGCTGCTGAAGCTTTAGTTTAGGTTAAAACAGCAGTGTGGTTTGATCCAGCCCTTCAGGCTGGCTGTCCCATCACCTTTATCAGTTATTTTTTTCCCCCAGCGCATCACCCAGTGGATTACACCACAATAAATACAACGAAACTGATAAAGATAATGTGTGTGTGTGTGTGTGTGTGTGTCCCTCACAGGCAAAAGTGACCCCTTCTGTGTAGTGGAGCTCAGCAACGATCGGTTACAGACACACACCGTGTACAAAAACCTCAACCCAGAGTGGAACAAAGTCTTCACGTTGTAAGTGTCAAAACAGTGTATGCATGTGCGTCAGAGTGCTTGCATTTGCATATAATCCCATTTTTTTCATCTGACAATTTATGATATATTTATGTAAGTCCGCTGCAAAACTGATTTACATAATACTGACAGGAAAAAAAAATGAATGTGAAATGTGCATAGTATATGATAATTGCAATTAATTTAGCAAGTTTAAAATTCACATATATATATATATATATATATATATATATATATATATATATATAATAGTAAACTAAATAAGAAGAAAAATGAAAATTTAGTGGAAAACTTGGATAATTTTTTTTTTTTTACCCATTATATTGAAGAAGCTTAGTTATTAATACTGTGCTTAAGAGCTATGTGGTTTACAGAGATACACCTGAGAGCCGAGGATTACAGGATAATGTAGTCAGGATTATTTAATTAAGCTTTGTATTGGTAGTCTTCAAAATGTGATGCATAAGTAAACTTTTTCTTTAAGAAGAAAATGAACTTTTGTTCGAGATTACACTCCCTCTGCAAATACAGCCATTGTGCCATTTGATAATGTGCCATACATAATTTCTTATATTAGTTCGATATCTAGAGGTTGTTCCATTGATGTTTTTTTTTTCATAATCTTTCAATCTTCACGGCTGGAAATTCATTTGTGAATTCCCATGGAAAGCTGGGTAATCTAGCCTCTCCTTGGAGCGCTCATCTCTTAAAGAATAACCTCATTTTCTTTCATTAGACTTCTCCTCTTTAGCCTACTTTTCAAAGATAGCATTTCAAATGGAGAATTGCGGCATCTTTTTTTAACCCCAGCACAATGGAGATTGTCACCAAGGATTTAGATGAATCACATTTTTTTGTCATGACTTGAAAGATCTTTTCAGTGTTTAATATTAGTCAATGACTTCTTCACCTACCCCTTTTTTCTTCAACTAGCAATGTGAAAGACATCCATTCGGTCTTAGAGGTGACTGTCTACGACGAAGACAGAGACAGAAGTGCCGACTTCTTGGGCAAAGTGGTTATACCGTTGTTAAATGTAAGTTTTGAGCTTGCAGGCTTTTCCTTAGGACAGTGAATCAGTATCAGAATGGACAAATGCACTAAAAAGTTTTTCTTTGAATTTTTATTTAAAAAATTGCCATGTGTCTAACCTTTTATTGATTTTAGACAGCATAGAGTAAGATGTCAAAGTGTGAAAAACAAAAAAAAGTAAAAATAAATAGGGGGGATTCAACAAAGTATGTGTCCAACCTTTATTGATTTTAGTAATCATAGAGTGAGATGTGAAAGTGAGAAAAACACTGGGGGGAAAAGCTACTAACAAAAACGAAGAAGAAAAGAAAAGATAAGGGGGGACGCAATGGGCTGATTCCCCAGGATAGTTCATTTGCGGCTGACAGTGGTCGGGCCGTAATGAACAGGTACTTGTCAGAGCCGCCACAGTTGTTTTGGGCTCCCTGTCAGATGCAGCAGCTGGGGTTCAAAGGTCACACGGAGAGTGTATTCAGCTGGGTATTGCCAGACAGACGGCTGTCATGTCCCTCTCCCACAGATCCAAAATGGAGAACGCAAAGCTTACGCCTTGAAAAGCAAGGAACTGACAGGGCCAACCAAAGGGGTCATCTTTCTCGAAATAGACGTGATTTATAACATTGTAAGTCCCATTCTCTTTTCCTCGCTTGCTTTTTTCTAGCGTTTTTCACTTCTTTATCTGCTTGTTCTCTTCAGCCTCTCCCGGGCTGCCTGTCTCTCTTTTAATTACTGAAGACTCCCCTTTCCTCAGCCTTTTATTTGTGCGTCTGTGTACCGCCGTGTGTGTCCGTCCGCCATTTTAGGCGGGAGTGTGAGAGAGCGTCACATGGCCGTGTGGTGTGGAGTGTGTGAAATGGAGGGATGTCTTGATACATTCGATCGTTAATGGCACATCATTGATCGTGACGGTGGATTATTGCATTCAATTACGCATGAAGTTTATATGTTGCAGGTAAAAGCCGGCATGAGAACCTTGATTCCCATCGAACAGAAATACATGGAAGACGAGCCACGAGTGTCCAAACAGGTAACGAGAGCACTTTAATCGCACCTTTGTTTAAGACATTTATAAAATCCCACCCAACACCAGTTGTAGACCCGCAGCATCTTTCTCCTCGTCTTCCCCCTCTCTCTCTCTCTCTCTCGCTCTTTCTCCTTGTCTCTTCCTTCTCTTCTGGAGGTGCTGAATAGAAATGTCAAGCTGTCAACGCTGGGGGTGCATAAGTAGATTGACCATCCTTTAGTTTGGACCTCAGTGGTTCTTCTGCTGTGCTTCTTTTTGTCACCCTGTTCAATGTCTCCCCCCATCCCTGACAAAGAGCTGAATTGTAGGGGTTGTCCCAAATCAGACCTGTCACCGAGACACTGCTTGGGACAAACACACACACGCTCTCTCTATCTGTCACACACTGAATGCATGCTAGAAAGTGCCCACTCTGCACTTTTCGGTGTGAATTTGCCCCCCACCTAAACTGTTTGTGAGTGAGACACAAACCGATCGGCTAGGGTAACATATCAAATTTATCTCCACAAAGTTTGCTTTAACTTCTTGATACTGTCTCCTCGACGGTTAAAGCTCAGATGTGTTTTATTCTTCTCAGACACGTTTTATTCTTTAGTAGTTTGGTATCGCATTTCACCTCGAATGTACTTTGATTAGTCCCAAATGACAAACACAAATGGTCTACTTTGAAGGGATAGCCCGAATCCTATACTTCACCACAGTTAATGTGGATATTTACTATGATCAAAGCTATAGCGCTTTAAAGCCATTATGCAACCAGGAGCTTTTGATCTTCCTGTGAACACAGGAAGAAGCGGTCATTTGCAGTTCACCCGCACTCAGAAACACGAATAAGACCATTTCATTGATGAGGAATAACAAAAACAAAAACAAAAAAAAATATTCCTTCATACTCATACAAATGCAAAGCTAGATATGGTCTGGTTTTCTCAAATTTGTGATTTGTTTCATTATTTTGGTCTTGTATGAATTTTATTCCCTAACAACATCACGAAAAAGTAGTTTTCCCTTTATTTCTAAATGTTGATCTTCAATTATTCTAGTGCTGTTAACCTAAAGTTTTTCCACATCAAATTATGATCATTTGAAATGTATGTTATATACACTACCGTTGAAAAGTTTGGGGCCTGTAAGATTTGTATTTCTTTTTTTTATTTTGAGTTTTCGTATGTGTGCCAAAGCTGCATTTATTTAATCAAAAAGATTTTTTTGTAATATTTAATCAAAAATATTTTTTTGTAATAAAATATAACAATTTGAAATGACTGCTTTCTGTTTGACTAATATTTTAAATGTAATTTATTACTTTGCTTGCAAATCTTAATTTTTCAGCAGACCTTACTCCATTCCTCGGCATCACATGATCTGTCAGAAATTATTCTAATATTTGGTGCTCAAGAAACATTTTTAATTTTGATAGTGTTGGAACTAGCTACTTAAGATAAAATCACAAAAGTGTAAATGTCTATTCTGTCACTATTGACACACAAGAGTATATATATTTTTTTGCTGAATGATAGTATTCATTTCTTTGAAAGTAATTTTAATGGTAGTGTATAGTATGTTTGTTTTCTTATTGTGGATGGGTTTAATTGTGAGATGTTGTCTGTTGTTCTGTCACTCAGCTGCTGCTGCAGAACTTCAACAGAGTGAGGCGCTGTATAATGTTGCTGATCAACGTTGGCTGCTATATCAACAGCTGCTTTGAGTGGGAGTCTCCTCAGAGGAGCATCTGTGCCTTTCTGGTAAGGAAAAGTCTGAAAACAACCACACCAGCAGTCATAGTACAGTACAGCAGCTCCAGAATGCATCTGGACACACTTGTGTTTGGCAACAACTGAATTTCATTATATCAGATTTTAAAATATGAGTAAATATCTGGATATTTTCTGGTGGTCAAATGGATCCCAGTTTATATTAAGTGGCCTTAACTACTTTGCACTTACATTTAAATTAATACTTTGATACAGTGCACTTATTGTGTACACAAGTTTGACATTGTACTTATATATTTTTTAAATATCTGCATGTAATTACATCTGTAATTAATTTCTGTAATTACATTTATTACACTGTTTACCCATCCCTTACACCTTAAAACCACCCATACCACTAAACCTATCCCAAACCTTACCGTATCCCACCACTAAGGCAGCAGAAGTGTTTGGGGTAACATTTTATTTATGGTGTCCTTGTTCCACATGTTACATGTTTTTACTATTACAATAACACTTAATTATGCATAGTTACATGCAAGTAACCCTAAGCCAAACCCTAATCCTAATCCTAAATATATAGTAAGTACATGTAGTTAATTAATATTACTCAGTACTTAAATATATAATTACACTGTAACAAGGGACAACTTAAAATAAAGTCATGTTTCGCAATACAGTATGAACACAATAAATACATTGTACTTATTTTTTGATGGCCACTTAATATAAAGTAGGACTGTCAAACGTTAGTGGATTATGTTCAGAGTAAATGTGATGAACTACTCTGGAACGCATTTTTGAACTTTATACATTCACTAAAATGACCTTGGGATAAATTGATTGCAAAAATGCCTCATAAAAGTGACATTAACTCTGAGAGGAGTACTCTGGTATTTTGTTATCAATAGCAGATTTGAAGCGGCAAAGAAATGCTGTTTCTTTTCTCAGAGTTAGCATGATTTTTCTAAGCCATTTTTCCAACCAATACATCCCAAGGTCATTTTAGTGAATGAAGTGAGTAAGTTCTCCTCGGATCACACATGAGTAACAATAAATGTAGCTCATCGCATTAACTCTGAAGATGATCCATTTACCAGAAAGTATCCATATAATTCGTTATTATTATTAACTTTCAATAGTATTTCCACTGTTTTATCATTAAATATCTATTTTTTTTTTTTCCTTTTAAATGTTTTTTGAAAATTTTTCTTAAAAATAATTTCCACTTGATTTGGTATTTTGTTTCTAATTCAGTGATTTTCATTTGTGTACCTTCTGGGGCCACTTTGCATACAGACCGGACTTTATGAAATATAGTGACAAGTTCTGTGGTGATCCATTAGGTCCTGTGAACACATTTCCCAATCTCTCTCCATCTGTTGTGTTAAAAATGTCCCGAATTTTGCCCATTTGTCTTTGACATCCCCCAGCAATTCTCTCAGGTCTCAGGCACCTCAGGTGAAGTCGTCTGAATTCACGACAGTCTCTTTCATAGCGTGGTGCAGCTTCAGATTGTAATTGGACAGTTGAACCTTCATGAAAAGGACACCCTTTGTGAGTTGGCCGTGTGACTAAATGCTAGCACAGGACAAGCTGGCTAATCTTTGCCTGTGATGCTGCATAATTTGCTGTAAGGCCTGTCTGTTCCAGGACTCGCGTGTCTTTAAGTGTCGCTGGCTAGGCCATTAACATTTACTGCTTGACACATTTTAATTTCAGTACACTTCCGAAAGCAAAAGCCGAGGGCACACGCGTGAGCGGAGGGACAGCTGTATCGATCAGCTAACATTTTAGTTGAGCAATTTTTTTTCTTTTCCTTCACGGTTGTCGGGGGGAAAAAACATCAATGAAAATGTCAGAGGAAGAAATGTCAAGAGGTTTGAAGGGAATTAAACAAAAACAATTACATTACATTTGTTCTTAATGTTCAGCTTCTATTATAAAAATGATTATTCAGTCGCATTCAGTTCGGTACGTCTGACCTGAACTTCCAAAGTTATAAACATGGCTTTAAAAAAAAGAGAAAAAAAGAGTGTTTTTTTTTTGTAACTTCTTTTATTGTGTTTTCTTCACAGTTGTCCCATTAGCTGGTGATGTTATTCTTTGCAGTCTAAATCTCCCTCTTTAAGAGCTCTCTTAATCATCACTCTGATTTCTTTCTTTATCACCAGCCATCTGGTTCAGGTGAGCCTTCACCGCTTTGCTGAGACACACATCTGTGCCGTTCTGTCAGCTGCTGACAGTTGTAAGCCAAAAGAATACAATAGTCAGACACCGGCGGAGGTGATTTTGCATTCAAGAGTTGCAGAACCTCCGGTGCTTGCTGCACAAGGGTTAGCCAAAGCAAAGGGGCTGCTTGTGATGCGCAGATAAAACCAGCTGTGAGCGGCGGCGGCGGCAAGTCTTGTGGTCTGCTATTGTGCTATTTTTAGGTCTGTGCCTTCTTGACATTTTAGAGTTCTTGTTTTGAGTTTAGGTTCTGAGGTTGTGTTGGTGTTTTTGTTTATGTTGTTGGGATTTTGTTGCAGAAACTTTGTTTGCTGGTGCTCCAAATGCTCTGCTCTTTTTCTTAAAGGTGTATAAGTAAAACATTGTGCTTGATCTCAGTTTAATATGCAAAGTTGGACATTTTTATGTTGAAAACTTTTAGGCCGCCATACTTGCTTGACACAAGCATGCAATGGCAATAGTTAGGGGGTGGGGTTATCTGTTTGACGACCAATGGCTGACAGCTATCCTTGGCCGATACATTTCTTATTATCAATTTTGAAAATAGTTGTACTGTTTAATATTTTTTGGTAAAAACCAGGTTTTCTTAAAAGATTCTTTGATGTATATAAAGTTCAAAATGAATAAACATCGTTATTATTACTTGCAAAATATTGAATGTGTCCTTGCTGAATAAAAGTATTAATTTATTTAAAAAAGGCACTAGTTTGGGGGTCAGATTACCTATTTGACAAGCAGTGGCATATATACATATACATATGTGTATATATATATATATATATATATATATATATATATATATCAGTTGTGCTGCTAAATTATTATTTTTCAGGATACATTAATAAATAGAAAATTCAAAAGAACCTTTACCTTTACCTTTACTGTCACTTTTGATCAATTTTATGTGTCCTTGCTGAATGAAAGTATTAATTTATTTGACAACCAATGGCCAACAGCCATCATTGGCTAAATCATTTATTTTGTTGTGCTTATGTATTTATGTATTAATGTATTTATTTAAAAAAGCCATTCGTTAGGGGGCTAGACTACCTATTTGACAAGCAGTGGTTTAAAAAAAATATATATTATCGATGTTAAAATGAGCTGTGCTGCTTAATATTTTTGTGGAAACTTTTTTTTTTCAGGATTCTTGATGAATAGAAAATTCAAAAGGACAATTTATTTGATTTTTTTTTGTAAAAATATAAATATCTTTACTGTCACTTTTGATCAGTTTAAAGCATCCTTGCTGAATGAAAGTATTAATTTGTTTGACCACCAATTGCCAACAGCCATCATTGGCACAAACATCTCTTATGTTATACTTCTAAATATTTTTGTAGAAACATGAATGAAGTCTTTGTAACAATATTAATGTCTTCTTTACTGTTACCTCTGATTAACTGAATGTGTCTTTGCAGAATGAAAATATTAACTGATGTTTGACAACAGTCATCTCTGCAAATTCCTTTACTGCAACAATCTTTACATGTGTGTTAACTTTTGTATGCCATACACTCTCGATCGCACATGGCGGGCCAGTCAAGACGACACAGCTCATGGCATATTAACAATGGACAAAGCTCGGAGAGCATGTGTGCGTGTGTGCGCGCTCGTTCAAGTGCGCGTGGGTGTCCGCGTGAGTGTTTGTGTGCGTCTGCCTCCCCTCTCCATGAACACCTGTAAGCTGAGCGTTTGCGCTGGGTGAATATGGGCCATTGTTCTGGCTGGCAGAGTGGTGCTCATAAAGACCGCTCTGTGCCAGCCCTCCCCGCGTGCCACTCTACCCCTCCAGCTCCTTATTGCTCCCGCACAGACTCTTCCTCCAAACAAATTTGCCGTAACTCTACCTGCAATTTGGCCTTGAATTGGGAGCAAATAGAGCAGGTATTGTGTGTCGTGGGGAATACGAGTGGTGTGTGTGTGTGTGTGTAGAGGGTAAGGAGAGGGAGATATATTGGAAGGGGAGAGGTAAGGAAATGATACCCGGCTCCTTTATGTGGGGTAAAGTAGGACTCTTATCAGTGGGAGCACCCAGACAAGAGAGCTACTACTACAGGAAACTGGAGCAGCCTTCACCTGCTTTGCATTTAGATAAAATACACCCGCCCAAAAAGAAGAGACAGGAAAAGAGAAACAAATGCTTTGGTGTGTGTTCACGACTACAACCCACGGTGTGCTACAAGGTGCCACCTTTCTGCTCCATGTCACCTGTCAGCCTACGGCTCCGAGAAGGTGTTTTTTTTTTTTTAATGAGACAAATTAGGAACAATTGTATTTATTGAATTCAGTTTAATATGTTATTATAAAACCCAAAATTAATAATAAAACAAAAGAAATACAACTTCAACTCTGTAAACTCAATAAAAATAGAACTTTTATATTAATAAAATAAAAAACTTTTTCATATTTTTTTATATATTTAAAAAAACATAAAAAATAAAATAAATAATGTTTGACTGTTTCGGCTATGGAGCAATGTACCCCATAGATACACAGATTTATGTTGCAAGTGTATTTCAGGTTTTTTTTTTTATCATGAAATTATTATATTATTTTCTTATGAAAAATTCATTTTAATTATACATTTTTTAATTTTAATTATTATAATCTATAAATGAAATACCACATATATGTTGTTAGACCTAAAGATGATTAAACTGAACATTTTGAGAGCTGACACGAACTGTTCTACAGACAGACTAGTCAGCAGTGAAGATTTCCTCACTGAACACATGTTTTAAGAATGCTCTTTTTCAAGAACTTTCTTATTAGGTTTAGATCAAATCACACCGAGTCTGAAAAAACAAGCAACGAAAGCATTTCACGACAGGCCAGAAGATGGCAGTGTGGCATCACTCAATCCAAACATCCCCACTTCATGAGTCCAGCCAAAAAGCAGATGAGTTATTGACGTCCATAATCAGCCTCTCATTTGGCGTATTTCTACCCAGCGTTGGCACTATTTAAAATAATCAACACAATGTGATGACTTAATTTCTGAAGTCCAAGTACAGGGGCTGTTGTAGGCTGTGTTGGTAACACACTTTTAATGTGCTAATTCTCAAATGCCTGCTCTGAAGTGCTCAAGCCTGCACTCCACAACACAAAGTGCCAAAATGATATTGAAATCGACTGCCAAAACGTGTTCGTCCTCCATTCCAAAAATCCAGCGAGATGCTGAAACTCTTGGCCGTTCCAGATCGTTCTCCCAGTTAGAGCAACGGCTTTTGTTAAGGGACTTAATCTCAAGTGCTTTCGCTGGGATAAAATCAAATAGATATTTAAAATGAAATCAAATCTGCATGCTACTTGATGTTAGAGATGGATGTAGCGTGTACTGAAATGCTGGTATCACTTAGTTGTTTGATATTCCACTTAGTCAAATTCATCAGAGAAGTGAAATAAAACACACACTGAGTAGACATTCTTTTATCATGCTTCAGATTCACTACTTTTTTACTAATTTCATACATAAAAAATTAAGCAATAGACATAAGCATTGTCTTCTACTTGAATAAAAGAAAAGACATCTTTGTGACGTCCTTGTTTTGGACAAGAATTCTTGTTGTCATGTTATATTACACCGAAACAAAGTTTAACTGTAATAGAAATTGATGGTAACCGCAATAGAGATTTGTGGATTTCTTTGGGTGCTTTGTGTAGATTAATGGACTGACAGGAAATTACATTTCAGATGCCGTTTAATGAATAGATGTCATGCTCTGTATTAGGTTACTGTTGGTCATTCATTGTCATTGTAAGACGGGATCCATGCAGGTGGAGAGGTTTCAGTACATGCCCTAAGCTCTGAAGTGCAGGAAACTGAACGCCGTGGCTCCGGAATGGCCGCCAAAGCTGGCAAACTGACTGCGAATACCTGGATGCGCTCTGACAAAGCCTCTCTATCATCCCTTTCAGGTTGCTTCAGTTTGGGGTCCCTGGCCGTTCCCTCCCTGAGGAGTGCTCTCCGTGGGGGGGACCGGGGGTGATATGAGTGTCTAAGCTGGAAGAATGGCCCCAGAGCTCTGGGCATCTCTCTCTCTGAGCCGCTGGGTTGTGTGAAAGAGAGAAGGGTCACTTCCAAACAGGAGAAGTGTCGGCTAACATCAGCTGTCAATCAGACTCTGGCCCTCAGCTAGAATAACCAAACTTAAGAATGGAGTCCAGCGACAGGTTAAGGAACCACTATAGGCATATGAAAACAAGATCAACGCTTCGGAGTAGAGACAAAGAAATGGTTTTTCTTCGTGAGCGATAGATTCACGAATGACTCCGTTTCCCGTGGTTTTAAATTCCAATGAGTGTATTTTGTAATAAATTGAATCAGGGGCTGAAAGATAGAAAAAAAAAAAAGTTTGTTGAAGGCTGTTATATTTAAAAAATATTTTTAATACTAAATTAAGCCATTATGATTTTATGAACGCACAGATGGAAGATATTAATTCAGAGTGATGACATTCTAATTACTTTGTCTGAAAAATATATTTTGCTCTAATTAATGGGACAAGCTACAGATGTTTTGCTGAATTTTGCAAGAAATGTGCTTGCTGTATAGGAGCAGGTTCTAGAATACCAAATGTTACAGAATTATTATAATTTATAATTTATTTATTTTTTATTATTGGGCAGCAGCTTGTGCATATTACATATTTGGCTATATGCAAATTCTCTGATTAGTTCCTTTATTGCATATTAAGTGTGCGGTTTACATTTTTTATTGTAAACGTAGCTTATTTGTATTCATTTCTTCCAAATGCATTTGAAGCTTTAAAATAAAATTTGTGAGAGAGGTCATTTAAAGATAATATTTGAACCAGTGTTGATAGTACATATATTGTGCACGTTAAAAGTGCCTAATTTGTGCCCCCGTGTCTTTTTTCTCCTCGTTGAAATGTTCAGTGTGTGCGCATTGGGTAACAGTGCTGTAATGGATAGTGTGAAGGGCACGGAAATACATCTGACCTGTTTCTGCAAGATTCAGAGATTTTCCACTGCTCTGCATGCGTGTTAGCGCACATGTCTGATCCAGTCTGATTTAATGTTATGTAAACTTTTTGAACGTAACAAGGTCTTTGTGGCGTGCGTTTATGTATAATAGGCTCTCTGTGGATGCATGGCTTCAGTGCATTTCATATACTGTATTTGGATACTTGATTTATTTTACAAACCTGAATACTTCAACTGAATATTTCACGTTTGATCTCTTCAGCCTTCTCAATCAAGGAGATTCGTTTTTATTATCTGTGAATAATATTGTCATGGCTGTGATTTTTGCTTAGCTCTAAATATGTCTCACAGAAACAGTGTGGAGATTTTTCAATTTGGTTTCATGCATTTTTTTTTTTTTTTACTTTTTAAAATTTACTTTTTAAAAATGGCTTTACTAGAAAATATGTTTGGCTCTATTCATTGTATTTTACAGCTCTTTCAGAAATGTGAATTTTCATATGACAGATTGCACTATATAAAGACAGTGCTCATAGTAATTAGTTTCAAAGTTTTTTGTGGAAAATGTTGAAATATATATATATAGTATATATAGGTTTTTTTTTTTTTTTTTTTTTTTTTTTTTAGTAAATGAAGCTAAAAACACAAATATCAGATTGCTACATCTTGTTTTATCCTTTTTAAGGGTAGCTTCTGTTTCCTTCTGCGGAGTATGTGTTCATTTGGTTAAAGCCGTGGGGTGATGGGCAGTAGGGTCACATTTACTAGATGTGCAAGCAAGACCAGAAATATGTTTTTTTGCTTTATGCTTTGAGCCTTTATAATGTTATTTAAGGAGAATGAGATTTTGTTGCAGATGATTGACTCATTCGTTGTGTTTTCACACTGAAAGACTTTAAAAGCATCATCTGTGTGTGCTCACACATGACAGACTGTGAAAAATAATCATTGTGTTATGTATTACTGGTTGTCAGGTGTTCTGAAGGTATCCAATAAAAAAACGAATTTAGATATAAAGAAATTAAATTTAAAGATTAGAGAAATTACATTGTCTAACAGTTTCCGCCCCAAACTTGAAAAAGTTACAGTAAATCACAAACGTTGGTCTCTTTGAGCTTTCTAATTTTTGTTTTTGAAAAACTAGTTTAGAACGAGGTCCTGTCCTTTTGTTTGTTCATTCATTTTCTCTCTTTCTGTAGCTTTTCGTGGTGGTTGTGTGGAATTTCGAGCTCTATATGGTCCCTCTGGTCCTCCTGATGCTGCTGGCCTGGAACTACGTTCTCATTGCTTCAGGGAAGGACACGAGACAGGGAGATGTGGTGAGTTCTGTCACACACTGACCTGCACCTGTATTTCTGTCTAGTACATTTAAATCCTCTCTTTCTTTCTGTATTCCATTTGTAAGTATTAAAACATCTATTAGAATTCCAGATATTTTGTCTCATTCAGCAATCATAAAAACTTTTGAAAATGATTGTTTTTCTAAGTATGGAACCGGTGGGAACTCAAGCATTTCTGCATGGCACTCCAAGCTGTTTATTTATTTAAAAATTTTAATAAAACAGTGTCAGCACAGTGTCATTCTGAAGAGGATTATTATTTTTTTAAATCATGCACACTTATGTTTAGAAAGTGTCCAAACGCTATGCAGTAATTTCATTAGAGTTGCTTTGATTTAGTTGTTTTTTTTGTGTGTCGTTTTAAGCTGCTGTTTAAAACATGTGGGCTTAAAGAATCAGTGGAACAGAGGAATAAAAAGAGCTCACCTTGAAGGTATTTCAATGGAATCGTACAGTGCAATACAGTAACTGGAAAAAAAAAACTTTCGCCTTTCGAAAAAAATCATCACCACCCAAGATAGTAAATTAATTGTAGCTCACTATTTCAGGATATACATACGTTTTTACCAGGAATAGTCCCATTATACATATCTGAAATATCTAGGATATCCTCTGATTAAATGGGGCAAGCATATGAACTACATTTTTTAAATGTGTCCTGAATATAAGCAATCAAAGTTTTACTGTTATAGGGTCTGTCTTATTAGACACTCTTTGTTAAATTTTACAAAGAATAGGGGCCAAAAAAAAAGTTGCAAGAACTGAAGGACCTTGAGAAGGTGTCTGTACCGTGATCATGTTGTCCTGTAGATGGCGACATTGTTTGCAAAAACGCAAAAGCTCAGCATCATTTATGTAGACTTGCCTGCGTATTTATTATTTACCATGTCAATACTGATACACTTTTCCTCCTGGTTTTAGATGAAAATCTATAATTTATAAAGAAATACATCTAAATAAATATATTTTAATGGAAGATAACATTGGAAAACCTTTTTTGATATGTCTTTATTTTTTATTCAAGCTCTGGTGGTAAATGTTTAATCGTATATTAATGGGTTTATGTTATATTTACAAATACTGCAGTATGATGTATGCAATGGGATAATCATGATAAATATGATAAAGAAGCAAAACTGGTTTATCGTAACCCACACTACTCTATGATGTATTTTAATAATATATTTTACGTGTTACGTGTAGTGAGCTTGTGTGTTTGTGTGTGTGTGTGTGTGTGTGTGTGTGTTCTTTTACTGTATAAAAGCCAGTTGGGTCAGATGTTAGGGATTCAGAACTAGGTAATGGGTCAGAGGTGATACAGTCAGGACCTGTTGATTTAAGACACATGAGAGGGCTAGAGTCCGAGGTTAACCCGTTATTCCTCTATCCACATCTCCTTTGCTCTCTAACAGTCCATTGTTCTGCATTTTGACGACTGTAACCACAACACACGGGCTGGTGAGAGCAAGAGAGTTCAGAAACAGTAAACACACACACACACATGCTTTCCATTAGCCTCAAACTCACTGATGAGCCTGAACTTGGACACTGTTTCCCTGTGCTTTACTATGAACTTAAGGGGAAGGAATTTAGGTGTCTTTAAGTGTGTGTGTAATGATTAGTACCCGATGTCATTTAATTATTTTTTTTTTCACTCCTAAAAGCTGTTATTATTAGCTATATGTATATATATATATATATATATATATATATATATATATATATATATATATATGTGTGTGTGTGTGTGTGTGTGTGTGTGTGTGTGTGTGTGTGTGTTTGTGTCAGCTTAAAACTGTTTGTTGGCTGCTAGCTTGTTATCTGAAAGCGATGCAGCCGTTTACATAAACCCATGCTTTCTGAGTTAACAGTTTGTGCTTTATTTTTATAAATACACACTCAGAGGACTGATGTACTTTTGAAAGGACTAATATTCCTCCAGTGGAAGTGTCCCATTCATGCTTTCATCACTACACTATAGATGCCAAGCTCCCCGTGGCTGGCAGGATGTCATTTCAGATAACTCTTAACTGTAGCTCTGCGCTAAACCTGCTGACACATAAATGCAGGCTGCGGTGCTCCAACAGTCCAAGCTGTTTTTTTTTGTTGTTGTTGTTTTTTGTTACTGAGACAGACAGAAATGAGAAACGGAGATGCTGCCCAGCCTAGATGGCAAGACTTACTCTGAAACTTTTCCAAGTGTTTGTATGACATCTGACTATCAGCATCGAATGGTTTTGTAATGTGGTGCAGTATGTCTCATGCACAGAATGCAGTGGATGAGCGTGTGCACTCAAATATTCTGTATGCATGGAAAAGGAGGGTAAAAGAGAGACTCTAGGTATGAAAAAAAGCTGCACAGAAGAATTCTCACAGGCATATTCTCTCTCTCTCTCTTTCTTGATAGACTTTGCAGCTTTAGTTCACTTTATTTTTTATTACATTACAGACCATTTTTTTTATTTTTATAAAAATAATTTGTATTACATTGTATCACTAAATATACATATGCACATGTGTGTGTACACACGTTTATTAATATAATGCCATTAAAATATATTTTACTAAATTGTT
Organism: Carassius auratus; assembly: GCF_003368295.1. Lineage (NCBI taxonomy): Eukaryota > Metazoa > Chordata > Actinopteri > Cypriniformes > Cyprinidae > Carassius > Carassius auratus. The sequence goes on along the minus strand of NC_039272.1, from coordinate 8,271,179 downwards.
ACAATTTTTTTTTTTTTTTTTGCTTTAATTCCATAAATATACAACTAAACACTAACCACCACCATATATATTTTCCAAATTCTATTGTTCAGGGTTGTGGGACATAAGAATAATGAATAGATGCCATGCATATAATATTAAATCAATATTGACATTTAAAAAACATAAATCTTTTTTAGTAAGAAGATGTCATTATCACAGAATAATAGCCGGTTATTATTAAAAATCAAGCCTCTTCAGGGTGACCATATATATTATCCCTTGTCTCTTGTACCCCTGATGTTCTGGGAAAACAGAGACCCACTTTCAGCTGTCACATTTCTTGAAGGGACTTGTTACCTCTAGATGTGACATGCCAGCTCAACTCTTAACCTGTAGACAGCTGACCCCTGACTCTCGTATTCTTTTGCCGTTCTCCGCCTGCCACCCTTCCACCAGATACCTGACCTCGCTGTCACGGCCTGTTATTGTTAAAGATCCTTTTTACCATCTGGAATGGCTGTGCACTAAACTCAAGACTACACTCCCAAACCCGTTGTTTTAAATCAGCAGAAGCCTAGCTAGCCCGTATTGGTTTTTGTGTCAGAATGAATAGACAATGGAGAAATAAACACGGGTTTAGAAGCAAGACAAAGAGATGTGACTTTTGAACTACGCCTGTCGATCATCAGCAGGTGATGGAAAGCTACTATTTCTAAAGCGGCACTAGGTTTCCTCTCTAAACAAAGCAGCTGCTCTTTCTCCAGCGCGTTTAGAAGAGCCCCCTACTGGTAGGGAGTGCAAGCGCACCTCTCTTTACCTGAAGTTGAGGGAGCGCCGACACAGCTAGCCAAGCTTTTCTGACAGCAGCTGTCAGTGGCTTGCTCACCTCCTGCAGAGAGGCAGTCCTCACCACCCTAACACCACCCCTCACCTACTTTTGTTAGGAGACCTGGAAGCATTCGGCTGGGCTTCAGTGTGGCCGCTGAGGCTTAGTCAAGCATAGGACAGCTTGGTGTGTGAATGGAGGGGAGTGAAGCCCATAGCTGGCCCTAGAAGACCCGGGCTGCTGAATTCACTGGCCTGGAAAACAGTTTACCAGATGTTTTGAAGGTGTTAATTATAGCATATACTGTCAGAGCTGGAGGAACATAGTGACGTCTCTTTCACCAGCTCAAGCGCAATTAGGCATTCGAGGTTCTTTCTCGGCAACCTTGTCAGTGGTGGGAGAGAGGGTCTTAATTGTCAGGGTTACTCTCGTCGTGTCCTCTAGCAAGCTCGCAGTTTCTCCATTTTCCTATGGCATATTTTAAAAGGTTAATCATTTTTTCACAGCCTGTTTTTTTGTGAACATTGCTGCAGCTCATATTTGGGTTCAAGGTTTTAAGCAAAATCAGTGGTTCTGAAATGTAACACAGTAGATTTCCTCTTGTATGTTTGCTGTAATGTTGAAAAGTAATTAATTTAAAAAAGTGATTGTATAAGATCGTTTCTTGATTTTAAAAATAGTTATTGAGGGGGAAAATTCAGTTCAGATATCAACGTTCTGTTTATAGTTTATTGTGGAGAGATTTTTTTTTCAATGTGATCAGCTAAAACATCCTTTGACTTGTGCCTGTAGACAACCATCTGTCAAACATGGTGAACATGATGTGAACATCTTTACAGTAAGAGAACAAAGTCCCTCATTTAAAGTATCAATGTAATGGTAGTAGTGACATATTTTTGTTTGTTTGTTTGTTGGGATGTACAACTGTGTAAAATGGATAATTGGAAAATGTTTGGAGAAGTCCAGCATGCATCAACAGAGAAAAGCCTGATGTTTCACCATTTTGATGATAAAATAAGGTAAACTAAATTCAAACATATGAAGGTCATTAACATGCATTTAATAAAATGGTGTGGATTTACAATTCTTGCAAATTTTGAAGGTGAAATGTGTGAAAATGTAAATGTTAAACTATTTTTTTTAAATCCCATGCAAATGACTTTTCAGTGAGCATGAAAACTACTGTATTTGTTTGACTGATCCATCATGTAGATGTTTGGTTCAACTAATGCTGTGATTGGAGGATGGCTTTTCTTGTTTTCTGAACGAGACAGGCCAGTGGACGTGTTTGTAAACAGTTAGTTTTGCGATTTCATTTGATACTGCTAGTGGTGAATAAATTACCCTTTACCTTTAGTTTAATCTTTTCGTAAACATATGAAGACTGACGAGATCAAATCTATAGCTGTTTGTTCTTAGTCTGTTTGTTTATATTTTGACTACGAACAGTGTCAAGTGTTTTACATGGCACAGAAAGCAAGTTAGCAAATAAACTTTTTCCCACCTTGTTTTGTCTGGTTTGAGTAGTGTTTTGTCTTTTTCTTCCAGTGTGTGTAATTTGAAAAACAAACAGCCTGGATGGAGCTTCATGAATAAAGGATATGCTGGTACAGGTGGGCTGCTGTGGGGGGAAACGAAGGCCTGTCAAGCCCACCTCCAGTGTCAATCACGAAACGACAACATAAAGAGAACCAGAGCGAGAGTCTGTCTGCCAGCCGTGCTCCTAGAGGCGCTTCATGGTAGAGCTTGTCTTACTCTCAGGCTGGTGTTTCAGCTGCAGGCTCAACGGGGACAACAAAAAAGCAAGAAGTGTGACGGCAGGGCCGGGAGAGGATGAGGAAGAGTGAGAAGAAGAGCCGAGAGGTGCTCTAGGCCTTTAATCCACCTCAGTGGTACCACCTCTTCCAGCACCGTGCCCCCGTTAGCGAGACAGCGTTTCACCCGCGCCTGGCAGACATGTCTCCGCTCCTCCGTGCCAGCCCCTGACAGGTGACAAAATCAAAAGGTCACGTCACTTTGAACTGGCAGCGTTTGTTGCCCTGCTGATTTCCCCTGTGCCACCACGGCTCGCAGGCGAGGTTGGAGGCGAGGCGGGGAGCAACTTTGGCAGCTCCTGAACTTCGTCTTTGTGAACTTTTGTACCCGTGATTTTGCTAACAACACTGCAGCGCCGTGTGATTTTTGTCACGGCTGCTGCTGCCATTGTTGACGCAGGCTTGTCTTGGGAAGCCAGGGTTTTATTTACGGAACAGAAAGCCAGAGTGTTTTTCTGGGTCCTGTGGGTTCAGGGCTGCTGCGGATTACAGTAGAGCTCGGGCCATGGGACTGAGGCACCGCTGACGCATGACCCTGGTACGTCCTCTTTCCGGCCCGTGTGCCCTGTAAAACTCAGCCCCAAAGGGACGTACTGGCTGCTCCGTCCCTCTCTCACACATCCCAGCAATCATTTTGCCCATTGTCCTCATATTTGAATCGTGACCGCTTTTATTGAAACGTAACACTTTGCCCAAACAGAACCGGCAGAGTTTCTTCGAGTGCCAACAGTCGTACTCTTTGACTCGAGCCCCTGCAGAGGTCAGACCACAGTCAGCCAGTGCTGGCAAAAACTCAAGCCCTCCCTCTGACCAGCAGGGCTCGGACAGCCTGTGAAGAGGCTGTTTGGGCTGGATGTGCTCCGGCGAGAGCCCTTATCAGCCTTCCAGGCCTGAGCTCTCCCGGGTCTCCGGTCCACACGCGGCACACAAAGCAGGGCCAGCCCCTGAGCAGCTGGAGACGCTAGAGATGTCTCACATTTCAAAGAAGAGCTGGAGGAGGGGAGAGCGCGAGAGCTGAGAGGCAGGAAAAAAAAAATGAAAGTGCATATCTTCATGTTGGATGGCTTGTCTAGCTAGGGCGTCTATTCCCAGCGCACCTGTCTCGGGGAAGGTTAGAATTAAAAGCGCAGATAGCAGGGTTCTTCCTCCACTCATGGCAGAAGGCATGAGAAAATGCATTAGCTGGTCTGGAGATGGTGCTGCTGCTACCCGAAAGGCCAAACAATGGACTTAAAGTCTGGCTCTGATGCTATTTTAGACAGAATTTCTGTCTGCAAGTGAGACATATTGACTGCCAAACTTAATGCTACCACGGCCCTTGAAGTTCAACTTCCTCCGAGTTCCTTACCCAGCCTATGACCTCTGGCTAACCTAGCGCCGGAGTAGCATCGCTCTTCGAGTCGATCCGTGTGCTATTAAGCTGGTGCAAAACACCATCGCTAGTCTCCTCACAACACTGCATGTATCTATCCTGAACCCTCCTTTTGTTTCTGCCTCAGGCTGCATTTACATAAGAGGCTTATAGCAGCCATACACTCTCTCTTTTAGACAAAACAAAGGAACAAAAGCTATTGTTTGCTAAGTAACAATTTTTGGATGTCACAAAAAAACTGATGAAATGCGCGGAGCCAGAAAAAGAAAAAAAAACATCAAAAAGAAGATGTATTCCTCCCTTGATATCTTTTTGGTGTTTTCAGATGCCCGAGTTGTCGTATGTAAATAGCACACACATGACCTTGAAGCTTTGATGCGGGATTGACAGGAGGAACCACAAGAAGAGAAATAATGATCTGTCTTTTCAGTCCTCCGGCAACAAAAACAGACATGTGATACACACTCCTCTGGGCTCCCGTAAGCCACTGAGGCCAAATATAATGTTTTCAGTTGACCGAGATAAACTCTTTATTTGTGTGCCAACATATCGTCTGATTATTTTGGTGTCTACAGTTCTGATTAACAAGCCAATGAGATCTGAATAATTAATGCCGCCAAATTACTAGCTCACACAGGAAGGATTTTTTTTTTCTGTTTGTGAGACTAAAACACATGTGGCATATTCTTGATTCTATAAACAGCTTTTATTCTATCAGCTACTGGAGTTTCCCAAGAACAAATGAAAGTGATGTGAACATTATACGATTTGGTTTATTTGATCCTTTTAGCACTGTAAGAAGTTCTTTTTAATTTAGCAAAACATATTTAAGTAGTGCTTGTCTGTACAAAACCCATGGCTATGATGTTGTGTGTAGTTGTTAGTGGTTGCTATGCATTGATAAGTTGTTCTGAATGGTTGTGTAGTGTGTTGCTGCTACTATGCTCTGAAGTGGTTGCTCACATCTATGATATTCTGATCTGTAGATACAGTTTAGTTGTGATAGGGAGTGATATACATGATATACATCTTAAATGTTTTTTATATCATGATTTATGTAACATTTGTATGCTCTTCTAGGTGGAAAAGTTCTGGTTGTTTAGACAGCAATTTAAAAAAGCTTACTGTAGGAATAATAGTAACTGTTTCTGTAGCAAGAACCACTGATGATTCTCAGATGTTAGCAAGCAAATAATTAATTCTTTCAAGCTTTTGAGCCTGCAGCTTTTTCTAGATTGCAAAATGAAATCAATGAAATCATTCGCTGATTCCTTGCTCTCTATCATGCTCTCAGTATTCTCTCCATCACTCTTTTCATAATTTTCCCTGGTCTCTGTTCGCATGTTCTTCTGAGAGAATCGAGAGGCCAGCAGCATTTCTCGAGGTCATGGGCGTACAGCACTTTGTGTGCTTGAGTTAAGTATGAAAACCTGAAGGGGTTTTGAAGGGACCATTGTCCGCCAGGATCTGGTCCACTGAAGCACATAGTTAACGTTCTATGTCATCAGCCTTGCTTTGCCAGAGGCTCTATTGAGGTTTAAACCTTGTGGACAAGAGGACACAACTGATGACTTTAGCGACTGAGGTCACATTCGGAGAGTTTGCTTTCTGTCCAAGGACTGGGTGCTATCATTTGTTTTCATTTGAAGATGTGGAGATGTTCCTAAGTGTACTGTACATGTGAGACTGATTTTTTTCTGTTTTTTTTCTGCTCTCTTTTGTTCTGCTCTTCACAATGCACATCAGCAAGCTGTGGAGGATTTGCTGGAGGATGAGGAGGAAGACTTTGACAGAGATGACAAGGTAATTATCGGTGCCACTCACAAACATGTATTCCAACACAGATGTATATTCAATGCTCAAACGCTCTTCTCTAAAGTGAAATGCAATGAAAATGTATTATTTATTGTGTTTGACCTCACTCAAATATCAGTAGGTCATTGTTTTCTTGTACATTTAATGCTTTCGGCCACATTTCATAGAGTCCAGGTTCACAGCTAGTCTATCAGAGCTAGTAGTGTCTGAAGTCTACAGAGTTGCAGTACATGTTTCCTTTCTACTCAGAGTTAAGGGGAATCACATAGGCATATATAAACTTGGCTTCAGGGTCTCTATGTTGAGCTTCTGATATTTCTCAAGTCCTTTGAAGTGCAATTAATAGCATTCAAATGACTGCAAGCTAAATGCCCCAGCAGCTTTTGTGAGGAAGCATTTAAATATTTCTGAGCAGGCAGATTCATATTATTGCCTGCCAAAATACCAGCACTTATGTGCTTTTAGCACTTTGTCTGGGAAATGGGACAATAAGAATGTCAACAAGAACATTTCTGGAGCAGTGTAGACTTAAGATGAAAACGTAACCTTTGACATCTTTCCTGACGTTTCTTCATAGTGGACGTTCAAAGAGCGTTACGTGTACGTACAATGTCTGTATTAATATCAATATCTGTATTAATGTTGTCAAGGATCTGTTGTTCTTTGTGTCAGATTAGCTTCAGTCGAAAGGTTGGAAGGTTGAAAAGGGCTACTTGTCCTCTCTTTGTCCTTTCTCCTTCTTGTGTGCATAGTTTTGTTTTACTTTGAATTATAAGACCAGCATGAGGAAAAATACAGTTCAGGTATCATTAAACTACCAAAAAATTTACTAAATGTATGTTTCATTTTTTAGCAACTCAACAAGTTACACAATTTTTTTTAAATATGAATTATTACATATCTTTGAATTAAGATTTTTTGTATTAAAAATATATATATTGCTTCTGATCAATATTTGTGTGATTCATTTGTTGAATGGTCAGTGTTACACTCTATTAAAACATTAATCTGGAACAAAAATGATTTAGGATAACAGTTAAATTGAAATCAATTTTAATATTTATTTATGACTTAAAATGTAAAAATTCAAGCATTTATAGAAGTAGTATATTATTATCTTAAAATGGGGAATCATTTATTTGATCCATTAACTTTTTATTTGTAGTAATTTGTCTGTTAACATTGTAAATTTCATTCAAATGAATAAGAATGACCAGTGCTACAGATGACAGAGGCCTCACAAAAGCAATGGGAGGAAAAAAACACAGTGATGAAGAATTATATCAGTCTACAATGCTAGTAGTTAGAAAAAGTAGCTTGTTACTTTCAAAGAAAAAAAAAATAGAAAAAAACCTCAAATACTGTCATACTTTCAGTTCCTCCTCAACACAAAATTTGTATTTCTTTTTTTCCCCATCGACGACTCTTTACTTTCTTCTCCATGTCAGTTTGTTGATGACCTCACATTCTCATTACCTCCTCTGTTTGTTCAAGCAGTAAAATACTGAAATCACATCAGGGAAGGCCCACTTATACTGAATGAAGGAAGAAAAAAAATGGACACATGTGCCAAGGGCTCATTTTAATTGAACCTGAAGCATATGTTGCAAGTATGTGCAATATGTCCCAGATGTTTAGGCCAGGCCTAGTCTTCGGCTCTTCCTTAGCCTCCACTAGGAAGCTATTAGCTGGATAACCTTTGCTCCAGGGGCTAAATGGTGTATTACATGGCAGGCACCTGTTTTGCATTGGACTGGGGACCTCTTGCAGGCGTAGTATGAGCCAAGACATGTGTTCTTACTTAACAAACTGTTTTGTGATAGTTAAAAGTGTCTTTCTTCAGACTCACTGCAGATATTAGTCAATTACTCTTAATGAAAGTCCAAAGTCAAGACTAATTGATGGAGACGGCTCAGTTGTTTTGCCCAAGTAGGCAATTGGTTCCCAAACAAGAAAAAGGGGAGGGAGAAAGAGAGAGGAAAGATCAGGTGAAAACAAAGTTAGTGCAAGTGAGATTGTAAAAGTGTATTAAAACGGGATTTTTGCCGTTCACTTGGCTATGTGAAATCAAGTCAGTGTAAAGGAAGCTGCTTTGAAATCATAATTTAAAGAAGCTCAACTCCTTTTAAAATAGTAGTTTGTTACTCTGCGAGTTAGTCATTTACACCAATACATTCCCACAATGAGTAAATAGGATCAAATGATTTAGCTTTGTCCTAGCAAGCTACAGTTTCAGTGTATCTTCTCCAACATTTTTTTGTGACCATCAATTCTTGGGTTAAACACAATTTGGATGGCCATATATGCAAAAGCATGCTGGGTACATCAACTATGTAAGCCATATGCTTGCTACACACATTTTATTTCTTATTTTTCCTTTGCCAGGGTAGTGCCAGTGTGTGTGCATGTGAATGTGTCCATGTGTGTTTACAGTTCTGAATAGCTCTCTGGAGAGCTCGCAGACTCCACCAAATTCATCAGCAACCCCAGCAATAACAGCCAAAATATTTTAACACCTGCTCTGCCAAACACATGTAAACACACAGGCAGAATGGCAGGTAATTATCCAGGTGATAATGAATGTGCCTCACATTGTTAAACCTCTCTCAAATATGCTAGTGTGGAATTAAGGAGTAGCGTTGGGTACGCTACGATAACGTGCCTAACGCTCCGCTTGTGCCACAGCTGTCTAGCACTTGTGTGCACCCACTTTCCAAAAGAAAGTTTACGAAGGATTGGTATTTTCATTACCGTTAATTATTTTTATGCAGCTTAACTTCACCTGTCATAAAGCAGATGCTGGAAGGCCTAGTCTTTCTTGCTCTGATAATATTTTGAGATATACTGCGCTGTTGTTTTTAATGGAATAGTTCACTTAAAATGATTATTCTGTCATCATTTGCACATCCTCATGTCATTACAAATCTATAGGACTTGCTTTCTTCTGCGAATGTGAATAATGTGCTGGTCACACTTTTCTATTCATTTATAGCTTTTAGCTTTACAAAGATGCTTAAAAGGTTAGTTAACCTAGAAATGAAAATTCTGTCATTAATTACTCACCGGCATGTTGTTTTTCCTCTTTTGAACACAAATTAAGATATTTTTGTTGAATTGACCCTATGTAGGCAGCAACACAACTACCACATTCAAGGCCGAGAAAGGTAGTAAGGTCATCGTTAAAATGTGTTGTGGTACGGTCGCAAACATATGTCGAAGACTGACATGGAAGAGAAGAATTTATTGAAAAAAAAAAAGAGTTAATTTTGTTTTCTTTGCACAAAAAGTATTTTCGTAGCTTCATAAAATTAAGGTTGAACCACAGATATTTTAATGATGCCTAAATACCTTTCTGGTCCCTGAACGTTGTGGTAGTTGCATTGCAGTCTATATAAGGTTAGAAAGCTCTCGGATTTCATCAAAAATATCTTTATTTGTGTTCCGAGGAATGAAGGTCTTACGGGTTTGAAACGACATGAGGGTGAGTTATTATATCAATAATGAACTATCCCTTTAAGCACCATACAAGTATCATAAACATTGTTCATATGACTCATTTGCTATAGTCCAAGTCTTCTCTCATTATATAAGTCATTAAGTCATTATTCACCTATAAACTTGTGTGAGCAGTCAGTGAGTTAAACTGAAGAACCCAATCAGTCTGATTTGTGAATGAATCACTCTCAAAGATTTTGTGTTATCTGAATCAACAAATTATTTGACAAGATTTAACTCAAAAGAATGATCAATCCACAAATCTGACATAACATACATTTCAACGTGTTTCTTTCACAAACACAATGTATGACTTCAAAAGACTTCTAATACAGTGTAAAAGTTATATGCACCACTTTTATGGTGTCATTTTGTCTCTTATTTTAAGTGTGTATTTATTTTAAAAGAGCAGCCTGGACATTTCCAAACATCTCATTTTGTCTTCCATAGACACGAGTGATTAAATGACAGTTTTGTTTTATATATTTGCATGTATTTTCAGCATCATGCACTACATTTTCCAATTCACAGTCTGTTCGTTATTTATTTATTTATTTTTTTGCACGTGCTAATTTAATGGTTCGGCTACAGTATTAGGGTTTCAGTGATGTCATTAGAACCAGGGTGTGTGCGTACATGTGTCCGGAGCAGAATACAGAGGGATAATCAGCGCTAGTACTCTGTCTGAGAAGCAGCCAGGATGATAGCGCTAGTGTCTCCAGGGAGCGAAAGAGAGAGGGTGAAAGAGTGCTGAGATTAGGAGTGTACGCATGGCTGGTCACTGGAGTAATGGTCCTACACACACACACACACACACAGCCTGAGGAGGAGCCGCCCCAGATAAGATACACATTGCAATCATGTCATGCTCACGGGCTTACCACAACTCACGCACGCCTCCTTACATGCCCAACAGCTGTTAGGAAGTGTGCGTGATTGTGCTGCCTGCTCGACTGGATATTAAAGATGGCATGTAACCGTATGCTGTACGTCTTATAAATAAACAAACATTCAATATGAATGTGAAGCAAAACTGTGACAGAGAGAAAAAGAGAAAACACAGGGAATCGTGTGTTGTCAAAAGCTTGTCGGTTTCTGTTTAGTGAATTAATAAAGGTAAGTGTAGCTTTTAGGCTTGAAATATACTGTGTACCAATGTAAATTCAGACGCTTGTCCGACAGTGTAAAGCGTGCAGCAGACTGTGGTGGTTAGAAACTTCAGAACTCAAGGGTGCAGTGAAGTTAACTTGAAATATCTGTGCTATAGGATCTTGTAGCTAACTATAAACACACCAACAGTTGAAGAATATGTGCATTACCATTCATACCATGAGGTTTCTATGTCTCTTGGAGCTAACCAAGGCTGCATTTATTTGATCAAAAATACAGTAAAAACAGTAATATTGTGAAAAATGACAATAAAACAAACTGTTATCTGTTTTAAAATGCTATTTACTTCTGTGATGACGAAGCTGAATGAAACATGAAACTTGCAGATGGTTTGTCTGGGCACAGGAAAATGATGAATTCTAATGAATTGAGTCACACTGTTTTCATCCAGTTTTAACTTTAGTATTTGGTATCTCAACCTTTTGCTCAATTTAACAAAAACAGCTGAAACCTCTTTAATATGCCTTGTGTTCTAATAATTGGGGCCACCACTGTTTAGTGAATAGACTAAAAGTTAAACTGAAAAAAAAAATAAAATCACAATAAATTTCATACTGATTCCTTCAGTTTACTAAATATTTTAGACTGTAACTGTAAACTGATTACCGAATATTTAATATTAAGTACATGCAGATACTTTTGTATTTTGTATTTTAAGTGAAACATTGCAGATCTACTGTATTAGTGCATAGTTTACAGTGTTAAAGAACGAAAAATAAAATGAATAAATTAAATAAATGAAATATTTCTTCTGTTTCTCTCTTTCGCTCTCTTTTTGGACTTGACCTTGTTTTAACAGTTTAACCTACTCTTACTTGCTGTCTCCACCACACCGCTGCCACTTTAGCAGGGAGAAAGGAAAACGAACCTCTCTGCACTGTGAAACGCTGACAGTCTGATCCTGATTCATGCACATTTATGTCCGCTAGAATCTAGCATTACAAGTGAGCCTTATCTGTAGATAACACACGGAGGGTTAAACCCAGCCGAGCGGAGGCAGGGGGTTGATCTGGGCGATAGCTACATGGCAATATATAATTGGACTAAAGAGTGTGCAAGGGATTATTTTTATTACTTTGAAAAACTGTGACTGAAAACTTGTTCTGGGGCTATTGAGCTTGTGATATGCGATGCGTATCCTCAGGTAACGTGGCTTTCTTCAGTGCAAAGGAGAATAAAGAGAGAAAGAGAGAATGTTTGTGCATCTCTGGCTGCTTTTCTTCTCAGCGCCTCTAAAAGATGAAAAGCTTCATGCTGTAAAAGATGCTTTTGACTTTTTTCCTTGGCTTTTTTCCCTTTTCTTCTTATTTAGGGGAGAGATGCTCCTAGGAACTGCATTTTAATCATGTTTGGCTAATAAAGAGAGATTAGAAATCCTTCACACACACTCAGGGCATTGTCTTGTTGTGTAAAATAGCTTCATTGTTTGATTTCTCTTTTATTGCTTTTACATCAGGTGGATTTTCTCTCTCTCTCTCTCTCTCTTCCTCTCTCTCTCTCTCTCAAGGGTCCTAAACCATCTTAGTAGCCATCAATGTTTTTTTTTTGTCTAACTATTTTCCTTTTGTAGCCCTGCTTTAAAAAGATCTCAATTTATTCTGGTCCACAAGGTGCCGGGCTCAGTCCCCTCCCAGGATGGCCGGCTGCCGGAAAGCCATATCCTTGCGGATATTTTGGCTTCCTGGCACTTTGAGTGGATACGCGTGATGGTGGTAAGTGTGGTCCGTATGTCCGCATGTCTCACTTCTATGGCTCATCGTCTGTCAAGCCAAGCAGGGTTGTGTGTCGCTCCCTTTCACCTCTCACTTTGTTCTCAGTTGTCACTATTCCTTCTTTATCTACAAGAACATCCTGGTGATCAGTGCTTTGTTATTTGTTGGATTAGCTGGAAACTTCACAAAATGGGTTGTTCGGTGGGTGCTTATGCTAGGTCATCTAAATAAGGCAACATGCTCGGTAGAAAGTAGTTCTGGGTTTGGGTTTTCTCCATATTGTTTTGGGTTAAGGGTAGTACTGTGCTTTACTTCACCGTGTGTCTATAAGAATTCAGGGTGCACTTGGGCATCCATCTTTGTGCTGTCACTAACCTTTTTCAAACCAGCCAGTGAGCCCAACATGGCTTACTCGATGACGTCACTCAGAGAAACTCATTTGCAGCTCAGCTCACGTGAAAGAAACACAGAACCCGTGCTGTATAGACAAGGAAAGCTGCTTCTAAGAAAAGGGTTTATGAATGAATTATGAGGTGTATTGATGTTTGTCTCCGAAGTGGAGGAATGCCATTGCCATTTATATCCTTTTGAGAAGTACATTCCTGAAGGAACTTCTATGAAATTGAACTAACTTTTGAAATTGAGAATGTCTTCATGCACTCACTATAGATGGCATCTCAGTACATTCATATCTAATAGAGAACTGGGTGTCGTTCTGAATTGTCTAGTGCAGGGGTTTTCAATCTTTTTTTGTCAGCCGAACCCCCTTTACCTAAATTATGTACTTGAAGTACCCCCTGAGATTGTTATTATTACACTCAACAAATTATAAAAATGTATATTACTGTAATATAATTTTTTTTACAATAATAAATATTTTTTATACAGGGTTTCCCCAAAAGAGAATACTTTTTATACATTTAAGATTTAACATTTACATCACATTTGTATAAACCTGTAACATTTCTTTGCAAAAACATTTTAGTCATTCATTTGTTAATGGTGTTAACTCGTGGGCATACCATTTGTACCAACTCAAGAACCCATGCTATTCCCTCACGAACCAACAGGGGTTTGCGAACCCAACTATGGGAAACCCTGGTCTAGTGTAATGGGAAACTAAGAGATAAATAATTAAAAGCCATAGTAACTTCTAGAGATGGATCATGATGGTAACCTAGTCCAACAACCAAGAAAATATCTATTATGTTTATATATTAAATATATTAATATATAATATAAAATGTAAGAATGTAAATGCATATGCATGTAAATATTTTCACAATATATACTGTATGTGTGTGTACTTATATATACATAATGAATATACACAGTAAACACACACACGTATATTATATAAACAAAAACTTTTGGATTCCATTAATCGTTTGAAATCAATATTTTAATTAATATTTTATAAATATTTTATAAATTAATAAAATTTTAGTTTAAAATTACAGGAAGCAAAGTAGGAGAACGAGGGGTGAGACCGAAAAAGGACTCCAAACTGGGACTTAAACTTGAGTTGCCAAATTTGCGTCGGTGCACAGCCCACAAGGCCATAGTCTCTGACACAGATGGTATTTTATAGATTTTTGAATGTTGTTTTTATATCTTTTGCCCCTAAGAAACATGTTTGAACGTGAACTCAGGACAAGCCTAATTATAAAGAATGTTTGTTGCTGACCACCTCCTATCTAGTCCATGTTGGAAATGTGTGGTTGTGCCTGTTGGTGCCCTGCTTGATGATGTTCCCCAGTTTGACGGCCTCATTTTTGCGATGGAGATGGAGAGGGCAGGGGCGAATCCAGTGCAGTGGCGGGTGGAACTAATTGTGCTCAATTCATCATCAGGTGGCATCCAGGCACCCAGAGAGGACAGGGCAAGGAGAGAAGGGGGAACATAAGCGATCTGAGGTGAGGAGGGGGGGGGGTCGCTCCAGGGGTGAGGGGCACCATCAGAGAGGCTGGAGAACAGGGGCAACTATCAGGTTGACCTTGGGGCTGATGAAGTGCCTTGCCCGCTGGGTGCGGAGGCCTGGGGAGTAATGGCGAAGGTGAACCTGGCTCTCCAGCGGATCCATTAGAGCCTAATGCTGTTGTTTTTAGCAGGGAGCGGTGGGAAGCAGAGGTCGGATGTAAAATAAAGCTTATTCTCCCTGTTTATGGTGTTATTCATCTGCACGTCATGGCACAGGGACATAGCAGGAGCGCAAGGCAATGGGGCACTGGTGTGGAAGCAGTTTTACTACAGTTTTTTTTGTGTGTGCTTCTTAAAGCTGAGTGTGCTTACCATAATTAGAACCTTTCTTTTTTATCTGATTATAGAGAGCTAATGCTGGAAGAGTCGAAGTGGAGGCTGAATATATATCTTTAACCTGAGTGAATAGTAAAGCATATCTCTTTAATTTCTACTATGAAACACAATGTTTTGCTTAATCTCCACATGGATTGGTTAGCTACAATTCATAGTAAACAAGCACTGCATGAATTTCTAGAAGCTGGTTTCTAGAATGCGGTTTTATAGTTGCTGAAGAGTCACAGTGACTGTTGTTAGACCTTGGCCCAGAAAGAATACTGTCTCCAGAGTGAATGCCATAGTGAGGGCGTATGGATCTCCTGGGAATAGCTCAATAGCTTTTGTGCCGCCTCTGTGGTCACATACTGTTGCGTGGCATTCAGCATCACACCTATTTTTGAAGCGGCACTAGAGGTTTGAAGGAAGGTAGAACCTAGGGATTTGAGAGGTGAGGATAGTGCCTCTGAACTTCTGTCATGCTTCCAGATGTTTGAACATACTTTGTGTGAGTATGTGTTTAAAATTCTTGTCTTGTTGTGATTTTATATTACAGTTGCTTTATTAAAGTATCCTGCAAGGTGCCAGGGCTATAATGCATTGTGCTTAAAACACATACTTGTGACATGTCGAGTCTCTGATGGGGACAAAGGTTCGAATCTGATCTGGATCATTTCCCTGTTCCTGTTGCATTCCTCCCTTTGCTCTCCTATAAATAAGACACAGACCTATTAATACATTCAAAAATAAAAATCCTGCAAGTGTTGAACTAAACTAGATTATTTTATAGGAGAATCAAAGAGAAAGGTCCCAAGCAGCATATATGCAAACTCTCAGAATACTACTTAACAAGGTAATTACTCATTTTCTTGATGTTGGATTTGAGGTTGCGTCAAAAGATTTTTGTTTATATTTACTCCTTAAAAAGAGTAATGCGAATGGGTTTCCTTTTGATGTGAACTATTTTTTGGCTTCTAGTATTTGGGAGAGCAGTTATTGGGATCAAGCAGGCAGTCAGGGGAGTTTCCGTTTAGTCTGACACACACCTCAAATCTAATTAAACTGCAATTTTAATTAACCTCCCAAAGTGCTCAGACACGAAGACGAGGAACAATTTCATTGACAAGCCTTTCCCTGTACGTCTCTTCCCCCGTCCCATTCATTATGAATAAAGTGCTAATGAACTACTTTTGGAAAATTAATGCACTCGTCTATTTAAAGAAGTTGTTTTTCGTTTCATGTTTTCGCTGATAAGAGGTGGGCTCACGTCTGTCTGAGGGGACTTGTCTTGGCTTTATTTGCCATCAGAGGTGTGGAACTCTTTTCCTTGGTGATATCGCTCCCTACTTGTGCCCGTCTGGGTCAGCACGCCTTTGGCTTGAAATGAGAGAAGACAAACAAATAATACGTGTATCCAGGGAGCGGCCCGGCCCGGGTGAAATGATTTCATTTTCATCTTATCTGCCTCCTTTGTTCCCCTCACCTTTAGTGCTGCGTGGATCAAAGAATCTTGTTTTCTCTCCCTCCAAACATGCAGAGAGAAGGGCGTGGGTGTGGATTAGGCCCAGCTGGGGGTCCGTCCTCTTGCATCGGGGCTCTGGCTTTGGTGTAAATGAAGTTTGGTGCCCCTGGGATATCGTTCCCCCTCCTGCTGTCGTTAACAAACTAGATATGCCCTCTACGAAATGTCTGTCCTGGTCTGTGCCAACCTCATCAGTCTCCCGCTATGTTGGGTGCCCATTGCGAAGTAGACGGGGCCTCCTGATGGGACGGTGAGGTGTGAATAGCCTGATGTTGGGAACTGGCTGGAACGGACTTGCCTCTGCTTGCCTATAGCACTAGCAGCCCTAAGGAGTTTGATAATGGGGATGCGCCAGGGGGTCCCAGACAGCTGCACTCAGTCCTACACACTGTTTAATAATAACACTGTTCAAGATGGAAGAGTCTGTTCATTTACTTAACAGCGGTTGATTCCACAAAGCTTATTTAACTTTTAGTGTATTTGAAGTGTTATTTGATTAATCAGGTGTACAAATTTCACATTAAGAATAGCACTTTTAAAATCAAGAACAATAATTC
Organism: Carassius auratus; assembly: GCF_003368295.1. Lineage (NCBI taxonomy): Eukaryota > Metazoa > Chordata > Actinopteri > Cypriniformes > Cyprinidae > Carassius > Carassius auratus. The sequence goes on along the minus strand of NC_039272.1, from coordinate 8,254,619 downwards.
AAGGATTGTGCAGAGACTGTCAACGGCATTTAAAGTGCCAACTTAAATAAGACACTTATACAAATTTAGCAAAGAAAGCAGATTTAGAAGCTCTTTTTATTAAAGCACTTGTGAATTATTTCATATCTAAATGACCTTTTTAGTAACTAGACAAAAATTAGAAACAGTGCTACCAAATTGTAAGTTAAATTGTCTCTGATGAAAAATAAAATAAAGTAACTGGACACATGGGTCAATGATTTTTTTTCTTCTTCCAATAATACGTACAAATCACTATCACACAATATTTAAAATATTATTATTCTTTTTAAATATTTCATTCATATGTATATATTTCATCAGTAATTTAATTTTTTGATTACATGACTTTTTATAACTAAATATATTCACAAGCTGATAATGAATGTACAGTAAATATGTAATAATAAAAATACTCATGTTTTCAGGGTATTACATTTTGAATCATTAAAATATTTTTTTTTCTTGAAAATGGTACAAAAGTTTTCAAAACCAAATGAAACAATCTCAAATACAGAGCTGAAAACTTGGCCCATGTGTTTTAAATATATATTTTACAAGATATTCCTTTTTCTTTATTTTGCCCTGTACCTCTTTGTTCGTAGAACTGGTTTATAAGCAGTACACTCAGTTGTAAAATACAGCTGCTTGCAGCAGTGCTGATACTCAGTGGAGCAGGACTCTTGCTCGTGTGATATCGCATAATTCAAACTCTTTATATGTTGACGTGCATTTAGAAGAGTTCAGATTTGGCTGCACTGTTGGAAGACACTTTAAACAGAACTGGTTTTTGACTAAATATCAATTTCCCCTTGCCCGCTGACATCAAGTGTGCCTCCCGCTGTGCCATGATGTGTGTCCGCGTACGTGAGGAAGAGGACCTGAGGTAATGGAATGCCCATGTGTCGCTCCAGCGGCCCACAGCTCAGCCAGGATCCACAGCAGGCTGTTCTGCGGCAGGTTGCTCCTCTGCTTGTAGCGGTGTGAGCGTGTTTATGTGTGTGTGAGAGAAGTGCAGAGGAGCAGTGAAAATATGCCTCTCCCCAGGCCGGTGTTATTCCAACCTCCTGCCTTCTTCAATCCACTTTTGAAGGCAGGAAATCGGAGTTAGCTCATGGTTTGAGGGCCATGTGGTAATGGTTTAGACTGTAGAGACCCATGACCTGCACCTCCACCCTTGCTCGCTCGCGCGTACACGCACACACACCGATACCATGTACCTCAAAGTCTTCTTTTCTCATATAGCGCCCAATACAATGGAGTGTATGTTGGACTTTTGTTTCGGTTGATAACACAAACCAGATGAGAGTCAGGACAGGGGAGTCTTGTTAAATATTTGCTAAGAAAAATAACCCTGGGACGTGGTCTAATTATATCTATTTGTCTTGTGTGGCTTTTTGGGGAGGCGATGTGGTTATACAGGCCATATTGGGCTTCATTTTTCAAATGTGGGATCCAGTACAAAGCATGGGAGATGGATGGGATACTGTGTAAGTATGTGTGTGTGTTGAGGGAGTACAGACAATTTTTGATCTGGTTTTCCCCAAGACCAATCTCAGTATTATAAGCATGTTTCTTTATTTTGGGGATGCTATTCCAGTACCTGTTGTATAGACTCTTTTACATACCTGTTTTTGAAATATTGTAGAAATAAGTGGTTTTCTCAACCAGCAGGTCAGGGCCCACTAAGGGTCCTCAACAAACTTCCAGGAATGTCCTAATACATCTTAAAATGATGTACATTTATAAAGATGTACAACATCTATTTTAATATTGTTGATATACTATTACACTGTAGTTGTAGTAGCTGTAGTATATATATTATTTTTTTTATTATTATTATTATTTTTTAATGTCTTTATGGTTTTTCAAATTTTTTTTTTTTTTTTTTTAGATTAAATAGTTCTAGTTATTTTAGTACTTCAGCCTAAACTGAATAAAAGCTAGAATTGGCAGCTAAAGCACAAAAAGGTCTCGGTGCATTGACACCATCCCTCTTTTCCAGCTTTGATTTGCACAGTAGGTTTTGATCCAGAGGTTCAGTAGCTGGTCGGCTCATTGTGGACATTATCCACTGCAGTGACATTTCAATTGATCTCCATGAAAGGCCTGAGGATGGCAACTGAAGTGCTTCCAGATAAACCTGGGCAGGGTTGAGCAGAGGCCTGGAGCTCTCATAAAGCAGACCTGGGGCAAAGGCCTAGCGATGCTCACTGCTGCATGGCAGTGCCCTCTCAGTGGGACCATTTCGTCAGTACATTTCTTTCTTCTTATGTGCTGCCAGTTCATTTGTGTAGGCCCACCGGAGGGGCACAGCCTGTGTCAGGGCTTGAAAATCTGTTAATAGGCCAGGATTTCAGTTTTTCTCTTCAAATGGTTGACTGATAGAAGAAACAGACATAATTGGGCAAATATAGATTTTGCGTGAGTGTTTTGTAGGTTAAATGGATGAGTTTTGAGTTTCAATCTTGTACTTTTTTTAGGAATAGTTCACCCAAAATGACATTTCTGTCATCATTTACTTCAGTCAAAACATCTGTAAACACAGAAGAAGATGTTTTTCACTATGTTCAGGCTGCTCTGTCAATAAAAAACAGGGTTGGAAGCAGTGGCGGCTCCAGACAATTTTGATTGGGGGGGCAATGGGGGGTCCTGGTCTTTTCAAGGGGGGTCTCATGAAAACCAACAAAAAAATACAGTGGACATGGCTAATAACTGCATATTACTGCTACTAAACAACAAAAACACCTTTGCAATGTAAACAAATGACAGGCTACATTTGTTATTCATATCCTGCACACTGCACTTTCATGTCAGGTATATTATGCATTTTTATTGACATTGATATTTTTACATTTATTTCCAGATAGATATTATTGAGTTTACAGGCTAAAGTGGTCTTGCTGTTGTAAACACTGTTGCTATTGTAGAAAAAATATTTGCATCACATTTAAAATATAATTATATTTTAATTCATTTCTGAATTGTTTTTATTTCTATAATGATAATTCAGAGAATGAGAAAATCTGAATAAGCCTTACCAGTGTTGTGATAATTATTTTTACGTGTTAAAAATAAATAAGTAGCCTACTGTAATATAATAAAAGTTTATTCAAATAACATAAAAAAGACCAGACCCCTCGATGCCTGTGAAACTTTTCTCCCTCAAACAGCACGCTAGTGTTACTTCTACACTACAGGCTACACACAGCAATATAAACAACGTATCTGCATGTTCTCACATCACATCGTTCTTGTAAAATAATAATAAGTAAATAAACATCAAAATCACTTCGCTGAGAATGAAACACCACTTACCAGCTGCCACGATGTTGAAAATATCCTGTAGCAATTAAAAAATGCGCGTGCAGCATGAGGAATCTTCCCGGTTGGATGAGGTCGTAGTCAGGTGAACTGTCATCATGCTGGTCATTTTATTTACGGCTAGATTATTATTAATAAATTGTACTAATATTATAATTGGCCGTGGGCAGGCATTCACAAATGTTTATGTTATTACAAAAAAAAATTGAAATTTTGCTTTGACAAAAGGGCACTTAAGGGGCAAAGGAGCAGGTGCTCAAGTGAACCGGTTCTTTCGGACAATTCGATCAAATAAACCAGTTGAAAAAAAAATGGTTCACCGGTTCTTTTGCGCTCGATGTAATGCCGTCATTGGCGATGATTGCCCTTCATTCAAGCCTTTGGTTTACCCGCGCTTATAACATTAGCACAGAATCAGTTCAGAATCAACCACCAAAAGAATCAGGTCGGTTCAGATGCGCTCTGTGTCAGTCTGCTTCGCGCTGAATCACGCATGCGCAGTTATCATCAGCTCATCGGTTCTCGAATCGGACGCGTCTGACAGAAACGGTTCTCGTTTCAGTGTATGAATAAATATCGAAATAATTATTTATTATTGTTCTGCGTAGTTTGAAGAGAAACATTTTTGGATCTTTATCCCGAATATATATATTTTTTTTAATCAGGAAGAGGCTGGGGGGTCAAATGGGGGGTCAAGGCATTTTTTGGCAGGGTCTTGAGACCCCCCAAGACCCCCCCTGGCGCCGCCCCTGGTTGGAAGGAAGGGTATGAGAATGATGAAATAATGACGGGTTTTTATTTTTGTGTGAGCAGTCCCTTAAGAGTTAAAGTGAGTGTGTAAGTGTACATGTGTGTGTGTCTCAGCACATCAATGCACTACAATGGTCTCTGTTTTTGTGTCCACACTCAGTCACTACATTCTGTGTCAGCCCAACTGTTGCATGACTGTTCTTATTGTTAGAAGAAAAATCAGAGCCTTTTGACTGTGGAAACATTTAACTGACGCCTACTTTTGAGGTTCTTGTGGCCAGTTTTTTTGTGTGTTTTTTTTTTATGTTGAAGACCATCAAAAGTTGAAAAGAAAAGATTTTTGGTGCTCATAGTAATGATGGTGGTGATGGCCACAATGATGTCACCGCTGTAAAACCTGGTTACCCAACATAGCTAGTTCTCTCTGAAGAACGTATTAGAATAAATATTCTTTTCTTTATTGATGCACAAAGCGTGATTAATTTCAAACATGTTTATTGCAGCATGGAGAACATGGAAAGAGAGCGAGCTCATCGAGCCTTTGATGCTCCTCGTGCTCTTTCAGCTGTGTGGAAATGCATTTGCCCAGCCTCTCTCTCTCTTTCCCTCTCTGTCTCTCTCTCTTCCTCTCATTCTTTCAGGACTCAGAGAGAAAGGGTTTCATGAATAAACTGTATGCCATTCAGGATGTGTGTATCGGTGTGCAGAATGCTCTGGATGAAGTGGCCTCCTATGGTGAGAGGATAAAGAAGTAAGTTTCAGCTCTTGCTGCTTGTGCCTGAGTAGACACGTGGACACGACCGTGCCAAACTCTGTCACATCTTACTCAGCCTGTTAAACAAACACAAACATGGTTACACTGCATTCCTTCAAATAACTTACTGTAGCGTTGATATGGAATAGTAACACTGTATTTGCACCTTGATATATACCATGACACTGGGTACAACCACATGCTGTATCAACTTCAGGCTGTCTGTACTGGATGCATTAAAATGAAAGAAAATCCATTTGTCCTGTTGTCGGAAGTACCTCAAGTGCATGGAATATGTTCGATAGACTGGAGCATCAGCTTACTGCACTCAGTGTAGACAGTACAGTTTTCCTAGATTTTATTGCATTTTGTCACTTTTCTCCAGTGTAGACTGGGCTTGGCCTGTGTAGATGGAAATAACATCCATTTCTTACTTTTTTCTGTGTTCTCAGTACTTTCAATTGGACTGTGCCTTTCCTCAGCTGGCTGACCATAGTTGCCCTGTGTGCAGCCACTCTTGTGGTGTACTTCATTCCTCTCAGATACATCGTACTGGCTTGGGGTAAGCTGTCATCCATTATGTTTATAATGTGTCACCAGTGACGAAATAACATAAGCCAGTAGCATGTTACATAACGTGTATTTTAGAATTTCAAATAACTATTGTAGGAGCTCACAGAGTTTAACGGCAGTTGAAGTCAGCATGTTTGAGGGATTTGTCACCAGCACAGCAGGGAGGATGGTAAACTGCCTAACTTAGGGCAAACTCACTAGTAGCTAATGCCCCGTGCGCTCTTTCATACAGTGTTCAGATCTGAAGCTCTGCAAGGTCAGAAAGCAGAGCTCCTGTCAGCTCCATAGTCAGCTCCTGTAAAGTACAATGAAGAGGATTCAGAATCCATGCAGGGTCTTATGTCCTCCTGAACTGCACTTTGTGAGTGAGGTCTAATGCGCCACTGTTATTTCAACTTTCAGGGGTGAACAAGTTCACCAAAAAACTGCGAGACCCGTACAGCATCGACAACAATGAGCTGTTGGACTTCTTGTCCCGAGTGCCCTCAGATGTTCAAGTGGTAGGTATTCATTTTAACATTCACCCCTACTTTCAGTTACCCCAGTAATGTAACTCTGACAACGGCATGTATTTGGATTTAGCCAAATTCTAAAATGATGTCATTTCTGATGTCAAACGTTAATGTGATTTAACCCTTAGGTTTATAACTTAGTTTCCAACCCTATGTATGATCAACAGTAATAGTGATGCTAGCCTTAGAAAACCTAACAATGAACTCTGCTGTGTGAGAAAGTATTTGTGCAGAGTTTTCTGTCTCCCCGTTCCATTTTCTATGCTTTAATTTATGCTTCCTGCTCATGGTAATATGCATAAATGCAGAATCAGGGAATTCTATTCTTGTCATCACAGACAGCCTTGTGACTCATTACCATGGAAAGAGCGCAAGATGTTGACTTTTTAAACTCACAGACTTCACCTAAACTTTTATACCCTATATAATGGCACTTTCCTCTTTGGAAATATATAATGCTAATTCGTATTTTATTGATTTCACTTTTTTTCTTTAACAAAAAGTATCTTTAAGTACCAGGTGTTGTACTACTTTTTGTGTGGTTTGAAGGTCATGGTAAAAAATTACTTGATTTCATAAATATCCAAGATTATGTATACTGTAAAGATTGGTTACACTTTAGAATAGGGAACACATGTGCACTGTAAATTAAGAGTTTTCCCTTGATAAACTGCTAATTTGCTGCATATAAATAAGTTAGTAAGGTAGTAGTTAAGTTTAGGTATGGGGTAGGATTAAGGTATCTAAAATGTGGTCATGCAGGGTAAGGCATTAATAAGAGCTTTATAAAGTACTATTAAACGGCCAGTGTGCTAGTAATATGCAAGCCAATAAGCAGCTAGTTAATAGTGAGATTTGATCCTTAAAATAAAGTGTTACCTTTAGATTTCACAGGCTTGTCATGTTTTCAGTCTGCACGTATCTCTCAGTAGATTTCTGGACTTCTTGCTGTGTTGTACTCATGCTTTGTTATTGAACATAATGAGTGTGGATATTATTGTTTTCAATCTAAACATATAAAAATTAAAATCTGTCATAAAATATTATTACACTTCAAAAGAATGGTATCTAAATGAGTGAATTAAGCAATACTGAAATTAATTTACCTAGTTTTCAACTGTCTATAAGTTACTGTATAATTTTTATCATATTTCAAGACATGAAATATGAGACATGTGATGTGTCAATAGTATGTACTGAATAATTTTATTCTGAATCATTTCCAGTCAATCGGTTACATTGTCAAATTATAAAAAGATGTATGAAAAGATGTGGAAAAATATAATTTAAATAGTGCTAGCTATACACTTAGACTGAAAAATATCTTTAAATGTATTAAATGTCCACAATATTATATATATATATATATATATATATATATATATATATATATATATATATATATATATATATATATACACACACACAGACTTATACTGTGTACATACACACACAAACTAACACCAGTCTACAGGGCCCTAAGTGTCTGTTATTAGAGAAATAACCAATTATGTTCTGATCCTTATTAGTTTTCATGAAGAATGTGATTCATAAATTTGGCTTAGTTAAGTTGAATGTAAATGGCTTGTGATGTTTTCAGTCTGCACGTGTCTCTCGGTAGATTTATGGACTTCTTGCTGTGTTGTACTGAGTCATGCTTTGTTATTGAGCGTAATGAGTGTAAAGCAGTAATCCTCTCCCAGTCTGCTTCTACATTAACCGTGAGATCTGAGTTATGCGGCCCGCCCCGTTGTCCCGTTTGCAATCAGCAGCGTTCTGTTGGAGTGGCAAGGTGCTGCAGTTTAACTGCAATTAAAACCTGAGCTCGTAAACACAAGCCCAGCCTGTTATCGTGCTTCCTCTGTGTCGGGATAAACCCTGCGGTGCTGACAGAGGGGGTGACACGGGGCTCTGATCCAGGACCAATCGTTTGCCTTTGATGAGCCCGGGGCGGCGGGCAGGCTTTGATCTCTACAGAGTCGTAATCCTAAGCCCCTGCCTGGCTTTACATCAGCCTTGCAGCTGCAGGTAGCCTGCTCTAAATTAGCCCGATGCGGCTAGGTCGCTAAGGTGCGTTTACCCCAAACACCTGGAGCCCAGAAGGTCCCTGCAGGTATGAGGGCCAGAGGAGACCTGGCTAATGATGTACGGTGAGGTTCACGCTCAGAAGAGCAGGCCGCCGTGGGCTTTCTGTGCCCTGTAACAGCTTTTGATTTAGGACAGTCCAGAAAAGCACTTGAACATCGGCGTGATGCGCGGAACGTTCCGCTCTGCATCGCACAACTGCCCGTGGAGGTCCGTTCACCTCTGTTTTCTGGGTTAGAGACGGCCTCTATAGGACCTCAGAGACTCAAAGTGTCGGGGTGTGATCTGCACATGCCCTAGGGCCCAAAACTTTTCACACAAATGACAAATGGAGGGCTATTTTTGAGGTTCTGACGTGACCCACACCTCCCGCACTGTCCCGTGATAAAAGCCCTGCAAGGCCGAGAGAGGCCAGCATTGCCTCTTTTACAGATCATTTGGAGGTGCCTTAGAACGACATGAACTGATGAGCTTCTAATGACTTTTTATATAAAGGGCATCTATGCTGCAGTCTGTGAGTACAGAGTGTCTTTGAGTGGGAACTTACAGCTCCCACAGCTCTGTGGGTGTATGTCTTTACTAACCTCGTCTGTGTTATTTTGAGTACGCTGCTTGCATATGCATTTCAGTGGATACAGATCAGTGGAGTGTTGTGGACTGAAATGAGGCGGCAAATTCCCTTTGTCAGTCTCTTTCCTTTTTGATCTTTGAATTTTAGTTTGTTCATGTTAACATAATATTTATTAAGGTTATCTATTTAATTGTACCATTTTGACACGCTTTACAAACAAACAAACAAAAATAATAGTAAAACTTATACAGTGTCACTAATATTGAATATCTTTTATATGTACAGGTTGCGGTTGGTCATCTATGAATCTTTTGTTTTGTCTGAACAGTTATCAAATTCTCACCACAAAAGTGTTGGCATGAAGGCTTTAACTTAATCAAGCTAATCAAGTCACTAAAAACATCAGATCCTTTCATGCTAGTCATTTTGAAGACTCTTTAGTCATTCAGGATTATTTTATTTTCATTTTATTTTATTGATTTGTTTTGCCTGACCAGTTCACTGTCCAAGAGTGTTGGAATGAAGGCTTTAACACAATAAAACTGATTGGTCACCAAAAACTTTATTTTATTATTTGACCTCTATTTCACCATTCACTCTCATATCTACACAACACTTTAAAACACATTTTAAAACTACATCCACTGGTGTCGCTGTTGGACACTTTGTAAAATTGAGTGGTTTGCTCTATTTTTAATATTTGGTTTATTTTTGGACTGCTGATTACTTTCCCCTCCAGATTTTTAGGGAAGGCACTGTTGTCCTTGTCTCCTCTTGTAAAATAGCCTTAAAATGGATGCATTCATTAAATGACTTAATTAATTGCCCAAGCTGAAGGTGTAGTGAAGAGCAGTCAGGTTAAATGTACACTATACACAAGTGCTGTGCTTATTCTAAGGTGTGTTTGTAAACCTCAGTACATAGAGCAGCACCTCTGTGCGTGGCCTTTTAAGTGCACTGCAGGAGACCTGTGATATATCAAACCTGCTGCGAGGTGCATATTCACTTTGAATTACTCTCCCAGTTTACACACTCTGTGTTCTTTTCATGTATCCGCCTATAGATTCCTCCGAGGATATCTTTACCTGCTGTGTGCCTGCCTCGCTGCTTTGAATAAAGCACATTCTGATATAAGGCAATACTTTGTCTCTTAAATGAGGCCAACTGGCATTACCAGCTTAACATTCTCTACCAGGTGTCTAAGACGTGTCCTATCGCATGCTTTATGGTGCCATTAGCCAATGGAGGAACTGTGTGTGTAACTGGGACGCTAGCAATTAGCACGCCAAGGGGCTCCATTATGGCCTATGCAATTGCAGAGATTAAAATACAGTCACAGCATACAAACGATTCAGCTTTTAGCCAATTCATCACATGCGAAGGGCACGCATTCGAGGAGAGAAGAAAAGAGGGCAAACAATAGCAAAATTTGTCTGTTTTCTGAGGACATAGTCATATATGGCCACTTTTTTTTTTGCAGTTTATTTATTTATTGATTTTGTCCCCAACACATTTTGAAGCAGCTTGCAGCAGGCATGGATGTAATGTATGTAATGTTTTCAATTTAAATATTAATAAATTAATAAAATATAAAGAAAGAAAGAAAAAAAAATCATTAAAATACTTAAAAATCATTATGTTCCCAAATGTTTGCCAAGTTTACTATCGGTTCACTACATGTCAAAAATATAGAATGATTAACATACCAGGCTGCATTCATTAGAATAAACACAGTTTATTTTTATTTTAATTTATTATGTTTTTTTTTTTTTAAATTTGCATTAAATTTATCAAAAGTATAAATCATAATGATTTTTGAAGGATCATATGACGCTGAGGACAGCTTTGCCATCACAGGAATAAAAAAAAAAAAGTGAAATATATTCAAATAAATGTTACTTCAAATCATAATAATATTTCAATATTTTTTTTTTGATGAGTATAAGAGACTTTATTACAATTATTTCCAAACTTTCCAAACTTCCTAAACCTTTGAAAACTACTGTATACATGTATGTTTTTATAGCTTGGGAAAAAAAGGGATTCTTCTGGTTTAAATGGTAGAGTGTAAAGCTAGCAATGCTAAGGTCAATTCCCAGAAAAAAACATGACCTCCTAAGCCCCTTTCACACTGCGATTCGGGCAAATACACGGGTAAAGTATACCGGCAATTGTTCCCGGGTTGCTAGATTTTGCACTTTCACACTGCCAGTGATGACCCGGGATATGTGCGTGCTTTCACACACAACCCGTAAAGATCCCGTAACGACACGTGACATCAGGGCGTGACGTTTAATGTACGAGTCGACAACGCTAGGCACGTTATACTTTCACTCAAACTAGTAAACGATCTCGGCGTCAGCGCGGAAAGTGAGGAACAAACTGATCTCTGCTTCATTACAGTTTGCACATATTTTTTTTGTCGCGAACGTTGATCTTCCTTCAAAACAGCCGGTAAAAGAGTCGCGTGATAACGTGCGTCATCACTAAGACATGCCATTAGATCTGGCTTTTGTTTACACAGCGCTCATCCCGGGATTGAACCCGGCAATGTTACTAGGTCCCCGAAACCCGGGTTCAGTGCCGGAATCAATCCCGGGACGTGTTTGCTTTCACACAGAAGGCGACCTGGCAATTTGCCAGGTCCGACATACAGTGTGAAAGGGGCTCTAGTACCTTAGATCAATACATTGTAAATGTATCAAACATGATGTTCAATTATTTGTGCAACCCCTAATTAATATCCATGAGCTAAGCCTTTGATAAATTAGTGGTCTCTCCCACAGCTGTCCTAATCACTTTTTTGTATCTGAGGAGAGCGCAAGAATCTTTTCTCAGGCCTGTATTTGCTGCACCAGGGGTTTCTATTTAGAGTTTAAACAAGCAATTAGCATGCACCTTACCTCAGGAAAATAAAAAAGTTAGGAGAAACTTTCCGCAGTGCCTTTCCCTCTATATTCACCTTGACAATGGATGTGAGCTTGTCTGTGGGCGTCTGTGAGCCCTTTTTTTTCTTCTACAGGAGCATTTAATGCCCATAATGCAAGGTTAGGTGTTACAGGAGATGAAGCAGGCACGGTTTCTCTGCTCCTCTATAAACAGCATAGCATAGTATCATTAAAAATGTTCAGCTTTCATTTACTTATTTATATTTGCCTGCCGCCCATGTGGCTTCAAACCCCGATCCACGCTTAGTAGCGGGACGACATGGCGTACTCGGCTGCGGCAGGTCCCGGGATGGCGCCTGACACTGCTAAACGAGGCGCTTGCGCGCTTGCGCGCTTGGCGCCCCTCTGCAAGAGCGCACTTCAAAGTGTGTTTTGTAGTGCAACTGTCAACATGGGGGAGCGGAGCGAGGGTGGAGCAGCCTTTGAGCAGCGTAAGGTCTTTACCCATCGTCTCCACGGATGTTCTCTTTGTGCTCGGCACTTGCTCCAAATTGCTATCTCACCGTAGTCATTTTTAACCCCCCTTATTCTATCTACTAAAGTTCTTATCTTTGTATTGTTCCATTTTTTTACTTTCTCCATGTGCTTCTTTGACTCTTTGACTAGTGCGCTGTGTTATCTTGGGTGGGACAGCTCTCTGTCATTAAAGCTGCAGTGCTTGTTGCACCATACAGGATGGCATAACTGTCAGCAGTTAAGAGTAATAGAGCCTCTGACGTGCCACAAACTCTCTATAGCGCTACTTTTGATTGAGCCTTTATTGTTGTTTCCCTTCATTTCTTTTCTTCCATTAGATTCACTAATGTCGATCTTCATCGCCTCACCTTGACATGTAAACTTTTGTTTACACACAGTTCAAGGGAGGCTTCTGAAGTCAGACGCGACCCTGATGTGTTTAAAGTGAATATGAAAATAATGACCCCGTTAGGGTGCAATTTAAAGCACGCTTTGAAGTCGACGAATTCCAGGCCGCTCTGAAATCCTCCAGAAATGCTCTAGATGTAGCTATGGCCCCTATTGTCAATGTGGAGTTAGTATTTATGAGGTCTGCCTGTTTTAAATTGACTACATTTTACGTTCTTTAATCAAATGAAATGTAATTATATCTGGATTAATTTAAAACAATGTATACAAAAAAAAAAATGTTTTGTATCAACGCGAGATTTAAATAGAGAGCATAGAATTCTGTACTATACCTTTAAATTAGTTTTTTTATTAAATATTTATTTATTTATTAAAAAATTAAAATGTACACTACCTTGCTGAATTTTCTGAAGGAAATTCATAATTTTATATATTCTATATATATATTCTATATATATATATATATATATATATATATATATATATATATATATATATATATATATATTGTGGCCCTGAATTGGCCTTTAAAATAAAGCTCTACCAACATTTAATTTAAACTGTACAAATATTTCACAATATTACTGAGTTACTTTATGTTTCATCAAATAAATGCAATCTTGACTTCTTTCCAATGAGAGAATCACCCCCCCCCCCCACAATTTTCTATGCATCTATTTAAACCTTTGTGTCTTGATGAAAAGATGCATGCAAAACTACAAAGCAGACCAACTCGGTTTGGAGAAACTACATCAAAACCACATCAAAACTGCATCTGATGTGAGCTGAATGTGGCACAGACAAACCCAGTCTCACACCTACAAGATGGATGGCTGAGAGATGGACACACTTCTCAGTGTAGGTGGTGACTGATGTTTCTGTCGAGTTGGCAGCACATGGACCACGTTTCTTAGGGAGTCTGAGTATGACGTCAGTCAGTTTGAGGGCCAGATCTGAGGGAGAACCAGTGATCTGTCTGCTTCAGTCAGAGGCACTTGACTGTTGCAGTCTTTATTTGTCTGAAAGTGAATACTAGTATGCTGACAACCTAGTGAATTTTAAGCTGACATACCTCCCCTTTCTGCTCCATTACTTAGATAGGTAGCTGCCTTTTAAGATATCCTAACTGGAATAGAACCTTATAAGTGAGTTTTTTGGAACAATCTACATAGGTTGCAACATAGCGTTGTGCAAATGGTGCACTTTATTGTCAATTGATTTAATACAAGCAATGTGAGATCAACACCTATATACTGTAATATGCATATACACAACACTCATAATCTGGTGATTGTGAGGGCTATAGATCAACTATAATGATCTACATAGAACATCATAGTTATTAATATATGTTTTTATTATACTGCTTTCTACACTTTTGAATACTCAAAAGTTTGGGGTTGGTAAATGTTTTTAAAAGCTGACCAAGGCTCAGTTTATTTAATCAATTATACAGTAATATTGTGAAATATTATTACAATCTAAAACAGATGTTTTCTATTTTAATATATTTTCAAATATATTTGATATTTATTTTCCCCTGTGATTTCAGCAGCAATTCCTTCCAGTGTCACATGATCCTTCAAAAATCACTCTGATATGTTGATTTTATACTTGAGAAACATTTGTGACATTTGTCTTGTGTCATTTTTTATTTACATTTTTAATTGAGGGGTTTGAATAAATAAGCTTTCCATAGATTTATGGTTTATTAGGATCGGTCAACATTTGGCCAAGATACAATTATTTGAAAATCTGGAATCTGAGGGTGCAAAAAAATTTAAATACTGAGAAAATCCCCTTTGAAGTTGTCCAAATGAATTCTTAGCAATGCATATTACTAATCAAAAATTAAGTTTTGATATATTTACAGTAGGAAATTTACAAAAGATCTTCATGGAACATCATCTTTACTTTAATATCCTAATGATTTTTGGCATAAAAGAAAAATTGATAATTTCGACCAATATAATGTTTTATTAATATCATTATTTTTTTTTTTTGCTATTGCTAAAAATACACCCGAGTGACTTAAGACTGGTTTTGTGGTCCAGTCTCACATTTTATCTTATTATCATCAATGTTGAAAACAGTTTTATAGATTAAACTTATTTGGTTGAAATTGTGTGAATTTTGTGGAAAGTTCAAAAGAACAGCATTTATTTGAAGTTTGAAAACATTAAAAGAGTTTGAAATCGAAATGGTCTAAATTATGGCCAATATAGTGTGCCTCTCAGTCATATGTGGCTGTTAACTGGAGCCTTTAGTGTGACAGCACAGCTCTGCTCTCCATCATTGCAAGCATTGCGGTGTTTGACCAAGGCCCTCTCAGAAGCCGCTATCAATCCGCCCACCTGACCATGTGTGTGTGCTTGTGTGTGTTTTAACAGATGCAGTACCGAGAGCTGAAAGTGGAGCCCAGTCACAGCCCAAACAAAAAAAAGAAAAATAACCCAGGATAGCTCCTCTTCTCGCACGGATGCTCTCCCGACGCCAAGGAGAAGGAGAGGACTGACTGGCAACCAGCCTCTTTCTGTCTTTCTTCCTCGCTCTTTTTTTTGTCCCTGTTTTAGCTGCAGCATGGAGAGTTAAAGAGCGCATTGTTAATTACCATCCGTCCTTTTTTGGGGTTTATTTTTGCTGCGGGGAGAGCGGCGAAAGCTCTTGACCCCTTTTAGAGTCAAACAGTCTGGGTTATTTGTCAGCGCTTGCCACTAACCAGACAGCTCTAAAAGCCAAGGTGTCCTTCCACAGCAGCAAACTGAGCCGCTCTAACCACAAATAGCAGGATCTGCTGATAATACACCCACCTGTGCCGACACACCTCACCTCCACAGAAGGGAAAACGATGGTAGTTAAGTTGCAGTTTGCACCCTATAATTTGCGCGGCCCGGTCACTGCCATATCTAAAGCTATCCGCAGCTGTTATCGGAGTCGACAGCTGAGCCTGTAACGGTCCGATTTATGGCTGTAACAAAAGTGCTCGTGGAAATTACTCAAAAAAATGCCCAGTGCCAGTGAGGTTTGCGATATCGTTACGTCATTTCGATGTTCTTTTAACAGTATGAATGATGCATGCTGGGATTGTTTATTGTAAACTTTTTTGGACCAATAGTAGCCGTGGCAGCATCAGTGTTGTCCTCATACTGGGGATTAGGGAATTTACGTTCCCTTGCATCATTCCCTCTTCATCCTTTGCTCCTAAAGCACCGCCGAGTGCCACACCGCTGATAAAGACGTGGGTTTTGGCCGCCAGAATTTGATGGTGTGGCGAGAGAGGCACTTCTCATTTGAAAGCGACTTCCTCTGTCATGTTCCCATGTGCTGCAACTCTGCCCTACGTTGGGCGCCAGCTCAAACATTGATCTCTAAAGGCCAAGTGTCATTATATAGAGGGAAACCCGGCTGAAATCTTTCGAAAAATCCCAAACTTGAAGGGCGAACGTCTGTCTTGACGAGAAGTCTATAGCGTGTGGCAGGCTGCTTTAGGGCCTCCGGTGGGTACTGGAGGGTAGAGGTTTACTGACGCCGCCGCGGAGAAAAAGAGAGACGCGGGCTGCTTTCCTGGCACTCCTGTCATTTCCTCTCGTTCACCCAGCCGCTTGTGAGGGAGGTCATGGACGTGTCCACAGGGTGCTCTCGAGCGAGCAATGAAAGATCACAGCACAGACTACATCAGAAAGGACACTAGCCCCATCCCTGTGCCTCCCTCCTGACTTCTCATTTACCGTATCGCATCTATCATATAGAAAGACCATTGATTTGTCGGAGGGATCTCCATTACAAAGACAACACAATCCCCACTGAGCAGGACACGGACGGTACTTCAGTGAAAAAAACAACAACACAATGATGATTTGAGCAACAGAAAGGAACGTTTTCTAAGCCTGAATGTGTTTCTGGACTGTACGTGTTGATTTAAGTTGTTAAGTGGGTTTATTGTGAATGGTTTTTACATCCAAAAAGCTTTTTGTTTTGTAAAAGTGCACATGCTATGTTTGCAAGCAAACCAAAGTGGATCTTTCCGGGAAATTATATAGAGAGACAACTATGTAGAATGTATTTAGTGGAAAGGAAATATAGGCACTTTCATTTATACCAGATTTTTAAATAATTTAACCATTTTAGTTTTTTTGTAAATATTCCTATTGTAAAAACAAACAGAATATATGTGTTCAGAGAATATATGTGATCAGTTTATGAACCTGTTGCCTGTGATGTCATACTGCTCCCTGTGACTGGCTGGAACACAGTTGGCAGATTTGAGACAAAAACTGAAACTAAGATATGAACTACAAATAATTTGTCATTACTTTTAAAGATGTTTCCTTTTGTTTTTTATATAATTATTGCTTGCGTTCATCAATAAAAAACCAAATCTCAAGGCATGTAAACAATAATGACTTGTGCATTCCTATTTTAGTATTATTTCTGTATATTATAATAGTATATATTAATATCGTTCACAAATATTTATACATTTTTATTTTATTTAAAGTTTTATAAGTTTGTTTTTTAATATAGCTTTATTTTTAATATAGCTTTATCCAGATTTACATCCAAGTAGCTCCTTTAAGACTAAATAGTATTTTAAAGGTCTTTTGTAAACAAACACACAGGTGTGTACAAGCTGGTTCATTCATTTCTTACACCTTCACCAGCGCTGCTATATTTGAAGCCGTTTGCTGTGAGCCAGGTTTCCCCGCCGAACACCTCACGGAGTAAGCGCTCTTCACACGCTCTCTCAGAGTGATGGAGGGACTGTGTGTTCCTCCAAAGGGGCTCCCCTGTGCTCTCAGCCTCTGCGGCCTCCCATCATTTGTTAGTCTGGCTGTTTCGGCCCTGTCTGATCCCTGCTGTTATTCAATATGACACCGTAGCATCACACGGCGTGATCCAGTACAAACGGCCGCTCTGCCAGACGCTAATAATCACAGTCACGCTGAAAGCAAGAACACTTGAGCTTGTTATTTATTAACCTCAGCATCCTCCATCGCTCTTGGGCTGTCAGGCTCAGACCATCCGCAGCGTCTTGGGTTCTAATCCCAGAGCCGGACTCTGTGATCCCCCGTCACCTCCGGAGGCTGCATTGTAGTTGATCAGGAAACGGCTCATTCTTCATGGAGGTCTTGAGTGGATTCTCTGCTTTTGTACTGGAGTCGGTTGTTTGGAGGGGAATGATTATTAACCCCACGTGGCACACATATGAGTTCCCTCCATCATCCTGGATCAGAGAGATGTGAAGCGATGTTTTACTGGCAGGGCTTGAGCTAAAGTTAGGTTTATTCATTTGGGACAAAGGCATGGGGAGCTGCAGAAGTCTAATGGACTGCAACTTACAGGTATATATGCGCAACTTCTCAAATTAATTTCTACACACCGTTTTTTTTTTAATGAGTGGACCAGATAAAAAAAAAAAAAGTGAAATCTGATTAAAAATCTTCCCAGGATGATGTTAACTGATTACATGTCATTTGGATTACGTAATCAGATTACAAAAATGAATTACTTGTAATTATCTTATTTTAAATTTTACAATACTTGCAATAAGATTAGTTACTTTTTTACTGATTACGATTATAAATTATTCACAAAATAGTAATAAATTAATCAATGTATTTATTCTTCCTAATTATTCTTTTCCATCTTTTAACTTTTAACCTAACATATTTACTTGGCCAAGTAACATAATTGCATGTTCACAGTTCTCTGACATTAATGAATGTTCACATGATGTGGAGGTAAACAAATAAAATATTTGATCTTTTTTCGTAAGCGTTTTATTTTGATTGTTGTTATTTTAAAACGATTTATTTCAGTTATTATATTATAATAATTCATTTAAACTCACAAACCCCCTGCAGTTCCTTCACAAGCCGCAGTTTGGGAAACCTTGACATCTTGTAATGTTTAATTGACATTTCATTATGTTAATAACAACAAATGGAATATATTTTCTCCATCTATTTTTATATCAATATGGTACAAAGATTATCCCATTTTCATCAACGTGATAAAGGGATTTGGTCAAATGTAATCAGATTATATTACAGTAAATTTATAACGTAATGGACTACATTACTGACTACAATTTTTGTCGTGCATTTTGGAATCAGTGACGGACTACAGTTTGTAAATAATCTACCCAGCTCTGAAAATAACTAGAATAATGTGCATAGGTGTTTCCACACTTTTGAATGGGTGTGAAAATGTTATATTTCAACTTTTTGCATTGTTCAAATTATCTTTATTTCCTTTCATTTTTCTTTATTTCTCTCTATTTTTATTTTACAATTAAAGAAATACTAGCAATTAATTAAATGAAAAAAAGTTCTTAAGAATAGACATTTTTATAAAATATTATTCAGCTTACTGTAAAAAAAAACATCCAAAAATGATTTTATAGTGTTTTATAAAACATATTTTTGCACATACAACAATCAAATAATCCCCAGATTTGAATATTAACAACCAACAAACACCATCTAAAGTGCACAATCACTACAACCTGAGCGCAATGCTGTCAGGGTGATATTTATTCTTATTTCCATCCGTTCAAACCTCACTAAACACACCAGGAAACACATTATTACTAGTAGTTTACCAAAAGGCAGAGCTTTACCACTGTCTCTACAGATAGATGCCCATTTTGTCCTTTCTAGAGCCTCTTTTAGAACTAGTCAAAATCAGAGCGTCCGGTGATCAGTGCCGCCCCCTCAGCCTGCAGATCTTCAAGCAGCTGCACGAACAGTCTGGTTTGATCCCCATGACAGCGTCTCAATGCGGGGCTCATCTGTGACCCATACTGTTCCAAACTCAACACAGTCCTCAGGTCCTCAGCCAGAGTCACGGCACGGGAATCTCCCCAGGTGGAGGCTAGCTCACCTGGACGGAGGCGGATGAGGGTGCGGCATACAGCGGGACTAAGGTGGAGAGGTGTAAGGGGGGATTTGTAGGTAGGTATTTGTCGCTCCTGGAGGTAGGAGAGGAACAGGCAGCTGAGCACCCATGAGCAGGACTCTATGAAGGGCAGATCCCGAACCTCAGAGCAGGGAGCGTCCAGAGCTTTGTCACCTTCTTCTGCACAGCGAAGGAGCTCATCACGCAGGGCCTCAAAAGACACCAGGTCCAGGGGGGTCCGGCCTTGATCGTCACACAGCTTTAGAAGAGGAGAGCCTTGAAAAGAACAAGAAAAGGACTTTACCATACAAGCTTACAACAGCACTGACCATTTGAGATGATCAGACATAGTTAAACTAACTTTGAATGGCCTGCTGGTCTCCTAACAGAGTCAAGCTGGTCTAGTTTGGTGGTTGTAGGGGGCTTTTTACACTCAGGCATGAAGACCAACTGGTTGACAATCTTATGAGCCTAAAGCTAGACCATGTTAAACTATTTAAGACCAGCAAACTTCTGAAGCTGATTTATCTGTTGTTTTTAGCAGGGTAGGGCTAGTTACATTTTGGCAAATTTACAATGTTTAGGTGACTGCCGTCACATCAACACATTCAGCAACGGCTCAAAAGCAAACTGAGTCATTATTGTTCAATGTGAAAATCCAATCTGCTGAATTGTTTTAGTCTCTTAAACACACTGTCAGTCATCCGGAGTAATTAAAGCCATGCTTTTTTTAAATTAAAGCTGAAAAAATAAACAACACAGCTGTGTGAGGAGGAAGAAAGGATATTTTCCAGACACCATTAGTCTAATGTTGAGCCACAGGCTAGCATCACAGCTAACTTATGCTAACACAATTAACAGACTGCAAACTCACGTAGGAGTCTAAATGACACCTAGAAATGGCAGGAACAGGAAATTGAACAGGAAAGATCTTCAGTGACTTAAATTCAGAAACCGCTTATAACAATAACCCCCAACTAATATATTTAATGTAAAAACATCTTGCGAGATTGCATGCTCTTGTTAAAAATGTACTGTGGCGAAGTTGTCTCATGGTACATGGGATTTCAAAGAATACCACGATATACAGTATGTCCAATACAAAAAAATTGCAGATGGTACTTTTCAGGGTTTTTCTGTTAGTGTGGCCTCAACCATTCACTGGCACTATTTGAAATGAATGATTTTTGCAAAGGAGTATAAAAATGTAACAGGAAATAAAAAAACACTGAATTAACTGTATTCAGTTTCAGCTCTTTGCAATAATACATTTCTTAGCGATGTCTGATTTTCGCAACAGAGTTTCTAGATGCCCATATATGAATTGGTTAAATGACTTTTGCTCTCTTTTGTGACTGCAGTTAAAGTGGCTTTAATGTGGCTGAAGGTAAAGCCCATGCACACTCGTTCTTGGCATAGCAAACGCCATCAGTGTCAAGTGTGCTCTTTGTTTCCATTTAGATCTCCCCATTTCTATGGCAAACTGCTCTCGACGATACTTGACTCTTAAACCTCGGTGCTAATGTGGCAGCCGTTCTGCTAAATCTCACACAACTCTGCTCCTCTCTTAAAAGCTTTGCCGTGCTTTCCGCTCGCTGTTGATACTCAGATGAAATCCCACTATCAAAAGATAGGATCATTATTTGCAAGTGCAAGGGAAAAAAAATACGCTGCTTTATATCACAGAATTACTCAAGACAGGGCCACGAAATAAAATCTTCTTGCCTCTGTTCTCTTTTATATTTTTTGATGGTCAATCTGTTTCAATGGAATTCTTTTGAATATTGAGCTTTCAAAACGCACAAATTATATAATAAAAATGAATATAAGCAACGTTCCAAAGTTCAGGGAATACATGAACTGATAAAAAAAAATAGATAAATGTAAAGTGGTTTGGGATAAAAGCGTGTGATGCAAATCTGATACCGTCACTGTACATGGGATCATCACAGTATTTTTAATTTGTTATGAAAACCTGCTAACGCTGACAGATAACTCCTGGAACACTTTGGTAAAAAAAAAAAAAAAAATGGGTTTTCAAAATCCAGTGTCAGAGCAATTGCTGGGGTCAAGGAGCTGAAGAAGACAGTAAGTCTATGAGAGCGAATGGAAGAGAATAACAACAAATTTCTTCATAACAGGTCATCACCGTGACCCCCTCCACGGATGAGAACTTGCCCAGAGCTCAAGCAAGAACTTCACAAGTTTAAGGCCAGTGTGCACTTCTCTGAATCCTTGACAGATGTGTACGTTGTTGGCTTTAGGGAAAACAGTGTTGTTTGACAGGAAGAAAACACTGTTTTCCTTTCAGTGCTTACTGTAAGACTCTGAAATACAGTGACAATTCAATAAATCTGCAAATCTCTATTCTTTGTTGAAGGGAGAGGCCTTGGATTGCCTCCAGCTTCCCCCTGCTTGACGTTCTACAACTTTGATAAAAATTGGACAGAGAGAAGGCCATGTTTTATGCACCGTTAAAATGGTGCCCGAGCCTTGAAAAGGGTTGTTTTTCTTTTTTCCTGGAAGGGGAAGGGGAACACTTGCGTCCTTCACAACACACTAGACATTCAAACCTCTTTTTCATTGGAACCAAAATGAGCGCACACACCAAGTCATGCCTAAGTGCAAGTTCATTTTGCACTATAAGTACCATGACACCACACCGGAAGCTAATGATGAAAATACAGCATCGGTATTCAAAAAAACATTTATTAAAACTATATTGGAACATGCTGAGAATGTTTAAGCCATGATTTTACCACAGTTCTTCGCTAGCCAGAAAAAAAAAAAAAAAAAAACTGTAAATCAATAGACATATAGACAGACAATCCACTCACTGCTGAAAACACAAGTTGTAATCCTCTGGTTACAGCATACAGTGTATACACAATGTAAATGATAGATTGTTTGTGCAGTCATAGATAATAACAAAACTTTGTGAGATCATGACAGATAATTAATAGGAGAAAAGGCTGTTGGGCATATGGGCATATCCCGGCATATAGCGCTGTTTTGCTTCGAGCGTCTCAAGTTCAAGTAAAACTGAACATTAATGTTTTTATTTAAGTATTAGATTGATTCAAAATAAATATATACGTGTTGGTCCGAACAAGCTTTCGTTGTTTTTTAATTGGTAGATCTCAATGAGTTTGTCATTTGAAAAGTCGATCCCCACACAAAAATGTGGGCACCCCTGCTTTTAATAAATAATGGACACTTTTCACAAGACTGTGAAAATGCATTTAAAGGTCATCAGCATCGTATTTCCTCAAAAGTTTTTTATATATTGATTTAAAAAAAGACGTATGTACATTTATAGCACTACACTTTGTATTACAGTATATCACCTTTGCATCAAATGACAAAAAATCTAGTTAACGCTAACACGAGGGTGTTTCTAATGTAGCACCACATGGGAGGGATGGTAAATTTGACATGGTTCTCATTTCTGACTGCCGTTATCAGTCTCTCAATTTTTTTTTTCTGTTGTGGAATTCTCTCTCAATGTTTTTCCTTGTTTACTATCGTGGACTTTTTCTTTTTGCTATTTGAGCAAATGGGAAAGCAAAAAAATATTTGTGGTACTCTCCCATTCACTGCTCGTGAAGTTAATCCAACTATGATGACATCCATTGCTGAGAAACACGGAAATGTGAAAAAGGCCCTTCCTCAATCATTTAAGCACACAATTCTCTTCGAGTTCGTTGAAGAATCTTTCTCGTTGAGAATACACCTGTCCGCCAACATCTGAATAAGGTAGCGCACTTTTTTTTTTAAACTCCGGTCCCGCTGCAGAGCTGTCAAATACCTGACAGGCCGAAAACTGGAATCTGACAAAGGCTGAGACGGGGCCCTATTTTCCCGACTGCAAATATGAGTTTGCCAGCGATTGCTGATGAATGCGAGCTACGGGCAGATCTCTCTCCCCCAGGACGGCACGATCAGCCACAACCCTTTCTTCACAATGGCCCATGAAACACACATCTGTCAGCGCTTAGCCACGCGGACGCACGTGCAGCCGCTGGAGTGGTCAGCCGGGGGTTTAGATACGACGCTGGCGCATTCGTCATGCCTAACGATTGAAGTCAGTCCAGGTAATGGCGTGATGTGTCAGATACTTTGCTCGGCAGATAAATAAAACACCTTGGGGGATTAAATGCCAACGATGGTAATTATGCCCCCTGTACAGGCGACAACAATGCAGGGGGATTCGGTCCTCGCAGACAAGCTGCTGCTGCTAACATGCATGTAAACCACACATCAGTCAGAGCAAAGCAAGCCGCCCCTTAGCCTTTAGAGGGCAGACGAAGACTAGGAATAGAAAGGTGGAGGAGGGGAGGCAGAAACAGAGCAAAAACGATTCCATCCGTTCTGTATCTACACATATTTAATCTAGACAACACCAAGCCTTAGTCTATAGGGCACACCATACACTTCTTTGTTATGCTATGAACCCACACTGATCTAACGTAAATCTGTTTGTGTGTGTCTGTGTGTGTGTGTGTGTGTGAAATCACATTACACTGAGCTAACAGAGATTGACCAAGACAAAAGGCCAGGCAGGCACAGATTAGGACAGATTACTGGGCATGGGGGGCACAACAGAAGCTTTTTGTAAATCTGATTCCCTGGCATCTCACTCGAGCCGCACGAGCCCCTCCTCGGTTCATGTTACAAACACAGCGTAGACCCATCGATGCCACCATGCCAGACTGATAAAGATAGGTGCCATTCATCCCACCTAGATTATCAGAGCAGCACAGTGTCGGTTATGGCACGCAGATGGAGCTCTATAAAGATTTGAGTCGGTTTCAACGATCTGGTCTCAGCCTCACACGGCATGCCAGACCACTGTCTGATGCATATTGCACATGAAAATGGCAAGAGCTGGATGAAATCACCAGTTCTGATCTCATTATCTTTTCTGAGTCAAAGTGCACCAGTCCACTTTGAAAAAACGTTGTTTTGACAAGGTAATGGTGCAATGAGAACAGATCCCTTGTCCAAACTGTGCCAAATTGGTATTAACATCATAATATATAAATAATGTAATTTAATATTAACACTCTCGGTTCTATTTCTATTTTATCTGCTTGTTTTCTTTTTACTTATTAAAAAATAAATAAATAAATTGACCCTCTAACACTAATGTTTTTCCATTCTTTCTTCTTGTTAAAAAAAACCTCTGCTACGTGTACTACGCTAGACTAACTAACTATATATATATCTAACTAAATATCTTATTTTAGGGTATATATACAAGTTTACACATTTCCACAGCTTCTTTTTCCAGTGTTTTGCAACTACTCCTGGATAGAATGCCAGTTTAGAGAAAAGAAGTTTGTTCTGTGCTTTTATTGTGGCATGCTTTAGGCATGCTGTGACTGGCTAGATTAAAAGGACCCTTCCTGTCCAAGAATGAGCAGAAAGTACATGCCAATAGCCAATAATAAACAGTCTGGCCATGCTTGACTACATACAGTATAAACTGAAGTACTAATAAAGCTATTAATGCAAATCTTGAGTTAAAGCAGAAAAGGAAATGTTTGCATACTGATATTATTGCTCCAAACTTCATAGCAATTTTATATCTTTACTATCAGTGAAGTCATGCCTTTTTGTCTTGGAGCTCTGTCCAATTCATCTGAATGTGCACATTGTCTCAAAAGCCTGTGTCCTAACCACAGGTATTACACAACTAGATTGGGCTGAGTAGATTTATTAAGTAATTTTATTATCCAAACTCAAAATCCATTCAGTAGGTATTTGTTGTTCAACTTGTGGTTATATGCAGCAAGATTTTAAACCAATGAAATGTCGGTATTGGCAGGGCTATCCAGCACGATGCCACAAAAATCACAAACCAGTACAACTGACGAAATGTCCTGCTGTGGGGGTTGTCATTACTGTGCAAGCATTCTAGTAAAAATTCCAAAGAGAGTATCTGTGCCATTTTTTAAGAAAAAAAGCATGCTGCAAGTTTGGTGGAACTTACACACACACACCAAATAGAGAGTCAAACATTCAGTATTGATCCTAACAGTGGCACAGCTGAAAGCCTGCTGAGCTCAGTGTGAGGAAGTGACTTGGTTAATTATGCATTTTAATAGGAGAAAAATTATGCAGAGGAAGCTCAAAGGCACTCGCAATCAGAGGGAGAGAGAGACTGAAAGAAAGAGAAACAGGGATCGAGGAGAGAAGTCTGAGAAGAGAAGCTGATTAATGTATTTGGTGTGACTAGCACAAACAAACAAACAAACAGAGCATGAGGAGTTGTGTAATGACTAAATCGAGAGCTTTGCCAGAGCTTTAATCTAATGCAGTTTCAATGCAAAATGCGAGGGGGAAATACTCCTATTAATGTACACAGAGTGGAAGAAAGGAGAACAACTGCGTTTGAACTCAGCCTTATTAACAAAGACATTGAGCCATCGTTTGTCATTACAGTGCTGGAGCAACAGTGCAGAGAAGCTCTAATACTCCAATACCACAACAAAAGAAATCATGGCTCTTTTGTTACTCTGAGTTACTGTCTATACTATCAAAGACGGGTAGGAAATATAGTCCAGGAATGATTGATCTATGGTCAAATTTTGGTGGTAACAATGCTGTTGAGAGCTTCAGAAAGTCATGAGACAATGCTGGAGAAGTACATTGACATTATAGTTTTACCCAACAAGAGTGTTTGGGTAAAACATACTGTAAAGCCGTGTTTCCACCGCAGGAACTTTACCCAGGAACTAGGGACTTTGGGCTGGTGCTCGGTGTGTTTCCACTGCAGGAACCAGGAACTAAATAAAGTTCCGGGTAAAAAAATTGCCCCTCAGAAAGTCCCTGCTGGCGAGGTAGAACTTTTCGTACAAGGGAAGTTCCTGGGAAAAAAAGTTCCTGGTTCAAATGTTCCAGGTAATTTAGGTGGAAATGCGCCATAAAGCTACTTTATCTGTTTACTATCTGTTTACATACAAAGTTGAAATGGTATTTGTAACAGTGTTATAGGGTTAGTACATTATTTACTCATCCCATGCCATTCAATTCTGGATGCCTTTCATAAAAGGTATTTTAAACAATGTTTTTGCCCATATAATATAATTTAACTGGGTTCAAAACACCATTTGAAATGACATTTCATTGCATTGACAAAAAAAAGTAAAAAAAATACAGCTTTTTTTATTATTTTTTTTTTACACAAAATATCTACTTTTGTGTTCTAAAGAAGAATTCAAGTTTGAACAACATGAGAGTGAGTAAATGACAACAGATTTTGGCAATGCGAATAAAGTTAAAAGGGAAATGATATAAGATGGGACTTGATTTCATCTACCAGAATTTGTTGGAAATTTTGGAAGTTTGGAAAATTGGGCAGCCTATTACATTACCCCACTCAAGCGGCTTTGGCGATGTGGTACTGCAGAAAGAAAAGTGTTATATTTTCCTTAATATTAATTTAGTTGTAATGTTTTTGCCATATATAATATTGACAAATTGTCAACGATCAATGACTACAGTATCTAAAGCCCACAAATACTAATAACAGGAATAACTTTATCTACAGTCAACTCAAAATGTTATGAAATAATACTGAAAATCTAAATTAAACATGCAAATAAGGTTTAGAGTAAAAGGGGGAAAAAAACAATTACTAAGTCATTCTGAAATTCAAGCTAAATTTTCACAAATTTTCTCATTCTAATTGCTCTCAATGAACAAACGGCTACATGAATGACATCAGATCCTGCATTGGGATCTCATCAAAGGGGATGCTGAGCACTTACAAGAAACCTCAGTTTGGTTTAAAGTGATAGTTCTTTTCTGTACGTTGTGAATAGGATGGAGCAGAACAATCTGTTGGATGCTGACCCTCGTACGAGAGAGCCCAAGTCATGCCAATAAGCTTTAATCCATTCCACTCCTGAAAACAGAGCTGTATTCACAGCAACCATCAAGCCATTAAGATTCGAAGGGCATGGCAGTAACTTGAAGGCTCTTTCATGGCCGTTATTCGCTCTGCTATTCTTTGGATACAAGCTGCTGGGTGCTGGAAGCCACACGCAATACAAATCAGGAAATGGCTGAGTGAACTTACGCTCCACCATGCTTTCAATGTGTCAGTGTGTGTGTGTGTGTATGTGTGTGTTTGGGGGAGGTTTGAGCTGGCAGCCTTGGGCTATGCAAGATGATGACACCCGTCCCTGCCCTCGGCCATGGCATGGTTAGCAGTACCCACGGGCAGGAGAAGGAGGGACTTGTCTTTCACCCTCTCACCCACCCATCCACTAACATTCATTATTATTTCATGCTGATAATGCTGGGATTAAGAAAGCCGTGTTTTGCACACTGTAAAAGTTGAATGACCTTGAAAGCAGCGAACAACAGTGAGAGCGAGGTGACTGTTTCATGTCCATATGCCTGTCATTTTTATTCCAGAAATATGCCAACATGTTCTGAAGAAAGTACATTTGGTCTGAATCTGAATCTCTTTCTTTATTTCTGTATGTTTTATTAAATTGTTTTCTAAATTCAATAATAATGACCTATTGATAATGAGCGACTTTGTGGACCCAACTCATAAAGGGAAACAATTTTATTTCTAGGCATCTTATATAAATAGACACTAAAATCCGTCTAAAACAATTTACCTAGTAATATTTAATAATCATTTTATTGAGTTCCATGCTTTTTAAAGGGATAGTTCTCCCAGAAATGAAAACATTAACTCATCCTCAAGCCGTTTCAAATCGGTATGATTTCTTTTTCTGCTGAAGAGAGTAAAGAGAGTTGGCAAACAAACAGTTTCTGGCTCAGTTTCAACTTCCATTTTCTCCCCCCATACTATGGAAGTCAGTGAGGATCAGAAACATTTTAGATACTTATATCTTCAAAATATCTTCTCATACAGGTTTGTATGTACCAAAATGTGACAATGATTAAACGATGATTTTCCATGGCTTTTCCAGTCATTTTCTAGCAATTGTAAGACAAGGGATAAAGAAAAATAGACAAGGGACAGATAAATAAATGAATAAATAAACACATACATAAAATAGGACGATTTAAAGACCATGAAAAATTCATAGTTGAGAAAAATCTACATCCAATATCGACTTTTCCGTGACTTTGTAAAGTCAGTATTAACTTTCCACTGCAGTGGGAATTTTTTTTTTTTTTATTAATTTAATTTTACAATAATTTGTCCATCAGAAGACCATCAGAAATGAAGTAATGAAGGCAAAATGAAAAAAAAAAAAATTGGTGAATTAAATAAATTACACATGAATTTATATTATATGCTAAAATCTTGATTTCTATAAAAAGGCGAAGCTCAAGGACAGTCAACTGTCTAAACTGAATCTACATGATCAGCTGTGAATAAGATGCCGAATGGCAGAGATCAGTCCTCAAGTCGAGTGTGTGTTCACCTCCGTGTGCTATGAGGGATCTCGTCAGCTGTCTGTTTCCCAGACACATCACAATTCTAATTTCATGAAAAAAAAGCATCTTTTCTTGACCTCTTTTTTTATGCATTGGTATAGGGCCAATCTCAGTCAGCAAGAAGAAAAATGAGAAAAAAAAAGAAAAACATTCTCACCGGGACCAAACAATCCCAATCTAATTTACTTTTTGAGGCCAGAATATCTACATGAGCTAATAGGGGAGCAAAATCAAATTAACTATAATTAGTCAAAATGGAAAAGCGAGAGAGAGAGAAAGAGAGAGAGTGACAGTAAGGCGTGTGGGAAACCAGGAGCCTGTCTCATTTTGTCTCTCCTCAAGTCCCTCCCCGTCGTCAAGCCATCCCGCGCTTACCGCATTGACACATGTCGCGCTCGCTTCAAAGCTCGCAAACATCGATTGCATGTGGCACGCAAACAGCCAGGCGCGCCAAAACATTTCTGTTCTGACAGATTTCCCCCGTGAAAAACCAGCATGTGAATTTCATGAGAGCCGCAGACCTGACTTGTCTAATCTCTTCAGGAGGATGCTAACAGCGTCATCCACGCCGATGGGTTATTCCTGCAGATGGATGGTTTTTATAGAGGAAAGAACGTAAAAAACCTTGAACTCTGAACGGCAGAAGACAACACTATGTGTGTGTGTGTGTGTGTGGTAGAACTCAACTGTTAAGCCACAGGAGAGGCCTGGATTTAACAGATTTTTACAAAGCACTTGTTTGTTTACACATGTAATGCCGCTGTAATATGACTTTCTGCCGTTTTCACTCATCAGTTTGTTTATACTGACATCACACACGGAAACAGAAACTGTTTTCTCCTTATTCATTCCAGTAAGAGAGGCACTTCCATATGACTCAATAAATTCAGCCTCATTCTCAAAGGAATCAGAAATCTGAACATGTTTTGAAGTAATACGGTATTATATGGTATTCAATGCGAGTCAGGCTCCCATAGAAGGGCCTGTTTGATTGTGACTGGATAAGAGACTCGTGAGAGACTGAACCAGGAGGAACAAGTGAACTCATGGCTTTTTTGAAATTCAACAGCTTCTTTAAAATTGCCATTGAAGGGTTCACGTTTACGTGAGCGCGACTGTGTGCATGTGCGCTCGTGTTTTCATCCCTCTTATGTGAAGAAGATCTGTATACACAGTATGAATCTTCATGCATTGAGTGTGTGTATATATGTGTTTGCATGCGTTGTTTTGTGAAGGTCTGATCTCAGAATGTATATATGTGTATGTTGGGCACTCACCGCCGCGCCTCAGCAGCATCTTGGCGATGTGTGTGTGTTGGTTCAGCAGGGCATCGTGTACCGGACTGACCCCCTGGACCTGACTGCCCAGCTGCAGGTTTGGGCAGTGCTGGAGCAGGGCCTTCACACACTCTGTGCTGCCATGGTTACAGGCTTCATGAAGGGGCGTCCAACCAGCATGATCTTCAAACAGTGACACAAAATATGCTGTGAGGATTTTGGTGCCTACATACACTACACACAAGGTCAAGCTTGACAAATGACAAATTAAACAAACAAACAAAAAAAAAAATTACGGACATTATATGTCCTTTATTAATATCAATTATGTATATAATGTTTTACTATTTGCTGATGTCAGAAGTCAAATAAATCTGTATAATTAGCACATGCATAATAGGTCATTTAAATTCTTGCCATATAATTGTATATTAATAAGAATTTAAATTCAATTTCAGAATATAACATAACAAAATGCCTCTTCATAAAAGGTACAGTTTCTTTTTATAGTATTTTTCTAACATTATCAATCAACTATTCGCTATTACATTGCTACATTAATGCAAAGTAAATTATTCAACTTTTTTTATCTAGTATATTATAAAATATAGAATGCATTTGTTTAAATTAGTAATGATAACAATAAAGGTAATGAAAACATAAACTATTTGAATTTATCTGAGAGAACTGGCCTCAATTGTAAACATTTCTGAATGTTGCCATTATTGCGTAAACAAACTGATTCCAAAATCCAAATGTATGCTAGTAGTTTTCATATTAATCCTGTCTTTAAACTCCCAATGCGTTTTTTTTTTGTGAAAAAAGAAACAACAAAACAAAACGCAACATAGTAAAATACAAATATTTTTGTAATATTATAATATAATTTTTTTTAACGAAAAGGCCTCAAACGCAAACATTTCTGTACATCATAACATAACAGCACAAACATACTGATTACAAAATTGTTTGCTAGTAGTTTTTTTTTTTAATAAAAATAAAATGTTAAGATTTGCACTCTAGGCTTTTCAAGTGAAAGAAGTAGCAGAACACTGGAAAAATTAAATATATATATATATATATATATATATATATATATATATATATATATATATATATATTTTTTTTTTTTTTTTTTTTTTTTTTTGCAAACAGGCCTCAATCGTAAACAATCATTTAATGTCATTACATAATTGTGCAAGCATTCTCATTCTAAAGTGGCATTAAAAAAATAATTTTTGAGTTAAAGTAAACTTACAACATGTCAAAAACAGCGCAACAATAAAACAATACAAGCAGGATTTTCATCAGGGTATATGGCAAAAATAACCACGATTACGTTAAGATTTCAAAACGAGATCGGAAAACGAAAGGCATGCACAAAATTAGCTTGACGCCTCAATACTAAACCGAGCCTAAAACAGTGTCCGAACCTACCAGACACACCCTTACATTTGATCTCAAAGGTTAGACGTGTGACGTAGGCTTTCCTTTGTATGAATTACCAGTTTAGCACACAAAAAAGTGAAACAGAAGAAATGGGACGATTCTACTGAGGGCAGGGGAGGAATATAGAAACCTACCTTTAATGTTGACGTCCGTTCCAGGCACGCTGAGGATACGAAGCAACGTCTCCACCTGGTTCCTCTTGCAGGCTCGATGAAGGAGTGTCTCGCCTACACATGGATGGAGAAGAGAGAAAGAGAGAGAGAGAGAGAGAGAGAAAGGGCATGTGAAAGAGAGAAGTGGGCAACATCCAAAATCAGGGTGCGTCCTGCCAACTGCCCTCACAGTCCCGTAACCGCTTATTTAACGCTTTCCGTGCTCGACATTAAAACAGCTAAATGGGCACACACTGAAACGACATGGAACATTTTTAAATCAAACCAATAAAAGGGGCTGACCCTGAAAAAAAGAGATTTTTTTTGGGGGGGGAGAGGGACAGGAAGCAGAGAGAGAGAGAGAGCAAAGAAAGGCGCTCATCCGTTCTCTTTGTCACTATTCCCCTTTTTTCCGGACAGTGGGAATTCTTTACTACACTAGCACCCCAAGTTGAAGGCGATTGTGGGAAAAGGCTTCCTGGCAGTCCGGCATTGTTCAGCCGGGGAAAGTTATGGTACAGAGCTCATACACAATGGCTCAAACAGCCAGAGTTCAAAAGCTCCACTGGGCAGTACGAATGGGAACACGCGATTCTCACTTTTGCAAACTACAACTGCCAGACACAAAAGCCTCCAAGGACTTTTATTTACATTTTCCTTCTGCCTGCTCCCTTTGTAAAGTAGCCTTCATCCCTCGCTCTCCCGATATGATATCAAATCGGGAATATATTAGAGGGTGGGCTGCTTCCTTTTTTTTTCATGTGTGACTGAACTTCACAAGAAAGTAAAAGGCCAAACTTGAGTGCCTCTGCGGCTGCCATTATAATGCCGCTGTGCAAAGCTGCTAATAAATGCTTTACTGGGTCTCACCAGGGTGCCCATTTCTCTGCAGCCTTGGCCGGCTAGATAAAACCCGGCGTGCTAAAAGAGCCAAAGCGGAGAGAGGCAGCGGGGAAGAGGAGGGGGAAATAAAGCAGACAGTCTTCTTTCTTCTTGTGGCAGGGAAAAAGGGAGAAGCTGCATCCTCTTTCACATCAATACATTGGGTGCGTTTTCAAGAAGCCCCTTTAAGCCAGATCAAACAGAGAAAATTAGGTTAGAAGAAAACGTAAATGACCAGATAAGGCTGATATGTCTGCGACTACAGAGAGCCGTTTGTCATGGTATAAAGAAGAAAGATGCGGAAGTCGTGGAATCATGGGCACTGGAGACTGCCTATACCCATTTTGGACTGATGGGATTCACTTTTTCTTTTCTTCCAAAGATGTTTTAACATGCAATCTTTTAACTTTTAATTAAATTCAAATATGTCTAGAAATAACTAGACATTTTTCTATCTAAAGTTTTCATCATGACAGTAACAGTGCACAGTGACACAGATGTTTGAAGTCACAAAAACAGACTCCCTCCTAAAAATCTGATCACAAGTGGTTACAGAAAACCCATCTGGGACAGTGTGTTGGGAGACGGTCACCAGAGACGGAGATTAGTATCAGGTGTAAACAGGTTCTGACAACACATGAACGGAATGTTCCAGACTAAGCTAAATCAATGACAGAACTTCAAAAACTAAGATGAAAGAAATATATAAATACCTAGCACATATCTATAATAACCTCTCTCTGTTTCAAAGGAAAGGAACAACAGGGTAGGAAACAACAAGCCCCTAACTCACGTGTCAAGTACATGAAAGCAAGATCACAAAGACTCGCAACCCAAAATCAACTAAAATAATTAGCAGGGTATTATGAAGAAATAAAACAGAATGCAATAAAAGTATGACTTAATGAGTGCCTCAGCACCATGGCAAGTTCTGGCTCGCACTAGCCCTTTTTTCACACCCTAATAGGCCCTAAAACCCAGTGATTAAACATTTCTTAACTCCCCATGTGTACACAGTCTCAGAAATGCCAGGCCCAATCTTCCCTCTGTTAAATCACTTTAATGGCTCCAATTTGGACACAACGCTTCCATTATAGGGGTAATTGCATACTCAGCATTTACAAGCTCGAAGAGGATAAATCCATCCTGTCCTTTTCTGTAAATTGTGAAATGTGTGCAGCATTTGTGGTTGTTGTTTTTATTTATTTATTTATTTTGTCTTGTAGAGAGTACTTTCTTGCGTGGTTTGTGATGTCTGGCATGACAGCTCTGGCGCTAATGGCTTAAATAACGGCTATTTGTCACAAAAGTGCATTTTGAACACTGTGATGACAGGATGCATTTTCAGTTTGACCACTTTCAGGTTTTAGCAACATCCTTTAGTTCTACATGTAGGAGTTATAAAAGGTTTAGTTTATGGGATTGTGAACAAGAACTGAAAGAGGCCAATAATAACTGGGTCAACGATATTTATTTTAGTTTTATAAACCACTTGCAGATGCTAATCGTTTTGTGTGTGTGTGTGTGTGTGTGTGTGTGTGTTTGTGTGTGTGTGTGTGTGTGTGTGTGTGTGTGTGTGTGTTTGTGTGTGCCTCAAAAATGGCATTTTTTATTTATCACTGCCCTGAGCTCTGTAATGTGATACATTTTAAATAATACAATATAACAGCTCAATTAACAAGAATGCTGTTTTGTCCTTTTTTAAAAGTCCTCATTTAAGATTCAGCATAACAAGAACCAATAGAGGCAGGGTCTGTCATGTATGCTAACATCAGCACATCATGAAACTGCTCATACTTTAAATAAGAACGCATTATTAGTAATGGCTAAACATCCTAAGGATTCTACAAAGAGCACAACTCAATACACGTATTACGAAGGAAGAAATCATCCTGATATCACAATCTGAGCTTTACCCCAAAATCATTACCAATATGCTTATAGCATAATTAACTGTAGGCATAAGCCACAATGAAGCGTATTGAGCAGACAGACAGCGCAGGGTGAAGTTAACAAGGCACCATGGACCTGTACACCTTGTGAAAAATACTGCAGCGTCTACCTACAGAAATCTACAGCTGAGAGCCTGTGGATGCTTCATCAAAAATTGATGCGCTACACATCAGTATAGGGAGCACGTAGTGCAAAAACAACACAAGGCAGGGAGCAGCAGCCTTGAGTCTCCTGAAAGCAGGGCTGTCTCTCTCTCCTTGCCCTCCCCCGCTCGCTGCTCTGGCGTGGGGGTCTTTCTGATCAGGTGGAAGGGGAAAGATGAGCGTTGACACCTTGGTGGGTTCACACTGAGTGCCAATGTCCTAATTACCGAAACTTCCAGGCTTGGGTACCTCTGTCTTTCTCTTGCTCAGCCCCTCATCCCGTCTCCTTCCTCACAGCAGAATCCTAATTGCAGTGTTTAATATTCTTAAACGGGGGATCTGACAAGCATTATGTCTGCGTGTGTGTGTCGCCTGATTTTTATGTATTTTCCACCTCTTCCTCACCAAAGGATGGAGGGAGCGTAAAAAGCATGTGGAATGTAAATGCTGTTGCCTGAGGTTATAAAGAGAGGCTCTGTTGAGAGCTTTTGACCTAGCTGAATGCACTACAGAACTGATAGAGACATAGAACGATAGATAAATCACAGACAGAGACAGACAGATAATGATATATAGAGTGATAAATAGAATGATAGACAGACAGACAGACGGATAGACGGATAGATGAATAGATGGATAGATAGACAGAACAATAGACAGATAGACAGACAGAGAGACAGGTGGATAGACAGACGGATAGACCAATAAACAGATAGATGGATAGACAGACAGAACAATACATAGACAGACAGATGGATAGGTGAACAGATGGATAGATAGATTGACAGAACAATAGACAGATAGATAGACAGATAGACGGATAGATAGACAGACAGACAGACAGACAGATAGATAGATAGATAGATAAATAGACAGACAGACAGGCACACACAGACAGACAGACAGACAGACAGATAGATGGATGGATTGACAGACAGACAGATAGACAGATAGATAGATAGATAGACAGACAGACAGGCACACACACAGACAGACAGACAGACAGACAGATAGATGGATGGATGGATGGATGGATAGACAGACAGACAGACAGACAGACAGACAGATAGACAGATAGACAGATAGATAGATAGATAGATAGATAGATAGATAGATAGATAGATAGATAGATAGATAGATAGATAGATAGAACAGATTTTGAATTGGAATTTGACAGACAGATAAATAGATAAATAATGACGGATAGTGATAGAAAAAAACATAAGATTGAAAAAAACTATAGATAGATAGATAGATAGATAGACATAACAATAGACAGACAGACAGACAGACAGACAGACGGATAGATAGATGGACAGATAGACAGACAGATAGATTGATCGTTCGATTGACAGATAGATGATAACAGAATTTGAATTAGAATTTGACAGACAGAAATATAAAATGACAGATGGACAGACAAACAATGACAGAAACAGAAAAAGAATGATAGACCAAATGATAGAACGGTAAAAAGACAGACAGACAGAGACAGAAAGACACATCCTAGTTTTTTTGTGATGATGCATGAATGCTCTGCGTCTCTATGGCATGCAAGTAGACACTAACTGGTAGCAGCTCTCACCTGCAGCATTGACTCTGTGGTAACCTCTCGGGACAGTCTCTCGCCCTGAATCTGAGCCGCCTGCTGAGTCTGTCACAGCTCTGAAAAGAACACACAGTAACATTTAACAGACAGATTGAGACATCAAGCCATGTGTTTTTGAGGGGACAATAGTTCACAGAGCTTGTGGGTGAATAGATAGGATCTGTCATGTATGCCAACATCAGCACATCATGAAACTGCTCATAAATATGGTTAAATAAAGAATTTATCCATAGCCAGAGGAATGAAGTGATGGAAAAAAGCCTGCAATATTTAAAACTTCCAAGACAAATCTCTCTTAAAACACAGAGCGGTGAGATGCTACCATAAAGTTCACTAAATACCTCCCACTTTATGCCGCTGCTTGTGTCTACAAACATCATTATATCACTGTCACGACATTTTCACACTACCGCAGGATGGGGTTGAGGGACTGGCATCTAAGTGCATCGCCTGTAGCAACTATCAGCCAGCCTGAATGCTAGCTGTACTTACTGAATCCTTTTATCCGAGGAGACAGCTATCCAAACCCCCCCGTGGAGCTCTCCCAGGATGCAGTCCCTGGCCAGTGTTTAAGAAACTGTCACTAAATGGCACCATAAGAGCTACAGTGATGTAGGCAGGATTGCAGGCTGATGTTCTGATTGGGTGAAGTGTGCTGGCTGTCCGCTCAAGTGTTGACTAAGACACATAGCTGAAAAAAGACAATCTCAGACTGATGGAGGGATAGAAATAGAAGTATGGTCACATGCCAACGAAAATCAATCGATCAACCAATCAATCAATCAATCTCTCTCTCTATCCTTCCATTTTAGTTTTAGTGATTAAGGTGGAATTCAAGTGCATGATCGGTAATAACTTATTTTTCTTTATTAATAGGTTAAAATGATTATACTTTATAATGTAAAAATGTCCCCAATAACCCCCCAAATGCTGGCTTGCAGGCAAAATCCTTTAATCTAACTGATGCAATATCTTAGAGCACAGCAAAACCAAAAAAATAAAAAATTCATATCCACTACAGAAAATTTCCTGACTTTTCCTGACCTGGATATCAAAACTTTAAAAAGTCCCTTATATATTCAGGCTTTCCTGACTGGTAACCCTAAAGAATAGACTTGTAATAGTGCTTATGATTTTAAAAATTTTAAATTAAATAAATAAATTATCATTTATACTTAACTGTGTCTAAATATATACACTGCAATACACTGTGCAGCTCTTACAAAGAAAAAAAAAGAAGCTTAAAGAATCTAAATGTATGATAATTGATCAGATTTTAATAATGATTTATCTAAAGGTGTTACTAAAACTACTACCTACATAGAAAAAAGTCTTGTTGTCAGGACGGTCACAGAGTGGACTGACTTGCCCAAAATGCAGATAAGGAAATGTAGTTGCAATATGAGTAGTATTAGAAAAGTATTTTCTAATAAATTCTTGCAAGGGTTTGATTGATTGAATAAGATGCTCGAAAAATACATTTTAAAATATACGGTAAAGAGCTAGGGAAGAGTACTAGAGTGAGGCTGTAAGAGGCCTTAGAGGACAGTGCTATCAGAGGAATAAAGGCTTGTGCTTCCTTTTTCAGCAAGAGTGTCTTGTTCCCTAGTAATTGGATTGTTCAGAACCAAGTTGCAATCTAACACACCAGAACAGTACAAACATCCACATTCTCACAGACATATGGTCATTTAGTTTCCCATTAGTGAGGAGTAAACATCATTGTGTGCACTGTTCAAGTCTGTGAGTGAGGACACAATGTTCTTCTTGTGACCACTGCTGTCCTAAAATATTCAGCACACTGTCAAACAACCCATCGTGGCGACGAGATGCTGAAAGTCATGGCTTAGTCGATGTAATCAATGTGGAGCAGAAATAGGAAAGAAAGCATCAGAAAGAAAGAGCGGAATGTCACAAGGAAATCATTAACATTTTCTACCATGCGCCAGTGTCTTACAGCAATAAAGTGTTTATGAATTTACAGCTGTATTATTCCAAGCTAGAATAATCATGCCAAAGTAGACACCTAACAAAGTAACACATTTTGTAAAAAGCAACAAAGAGAAACTTAAATGAAAATTTGTTAAATTAAAAATTATATCATCATTATTATAATTTAGTGTATAGACATAAGTAGTTTTTAACTGGTATATTTATAAAATAAATGAGTTGATGCATGTATTAATATCATTCATAGTATTTCATTCACTTTTTTTTCATTTTAATTAACATTAATCACATTAACATAAATTTAGTTATTTGCTTGCAATTCTTTTTAGTTTTTATATAAATATAAAAATAATTATAAATAAACGTATATAAAAATATAAATAAGTGATAATATAAATAAATAAATAAATAAATAAATATATATATATATATATATATATATATATATATATATATATATATATATATATATATATATATTAGTACTGTTGACCGATTAAATAAAATAATTAATTTATTGCACTTTTTTTTCCTGAAATTATTCACATTCAATCGCACCTAACAAAATACTAAAATACATAATTTATTTTAGTACATTTCTAACTTTCATCAGTTATATTTCATTAAGATTTGATTTGATCTTATCTTTACTTCAGCTTTATTTCAATTCACCAAAGCAATTACACAGTTCTCAGGTTGCATTTAAACGCAGTCATGGTTTGTGTCAGTCGAAGCCTGTAGGGAAAAAAGGCAGCCAAGCAGCAGTTGATTGAGCTGGTAGGAGAGACACACAGCCCCAATTACCCTTATGTCACCACTAGTAACAGGGCTGGTGGTCTGCTGCCATCACAGGTTGCCCCAACAGAGAAGGACAGCACCCTGTCTCTCTCCATTAGTCATCTTAAACCCCTCTAATGCCCCATAATGGCAGAAAATTGTCCAATTAAAGGCACCTACTGCACTCTCTGCCTCTGTCATACACGTATGGATGCTGACATAAAGAGGATCTTATAGTGTTGTAAGTGGAGAGTGGTTATCTCAAAATGTGCTCTGATGGCACAAGGATGTAGAAAATGACACCTATTAATTCTTGTGATTTTACAGAGAAACATCTTACAAAAGTAAACACTAGTACCAGGTCTATTCATCGAAATTATACAAATAGTTTTAAAAAGTCAACGTGTTTTTGCTTTTTTTTCCTGTGCTCTGTGATCTGCAGTGTCAGTATGGAGGACAATAGCAAGAGCAGATAGATGTGGCAGAGCTGAAACTCACTCTGAGCCTGGCACATGGCCGGCACGACTAGTAGAGGGTTGATTCATCTCTATTCTGTCAGTCTGTCCCTTCAGGGTTTGGACTGGTTCTCGATCACACAACATCCCCAGAGCTTTGAGGTAGGTTGAGACCTGGCAAGAGACAAGCAAAATAAATCGTAACATTTTTTCCTCACTATTTTTCCTCCATCTCTCACTGAATGTTCTATTCACTGTATTGTGTTGTGTTATATGATGAATGCAGACTTCTGGGAAGGCAATTTGCTGCAAATGAAAGTGTAGTTGCAATAAATCATGATGTTTATTTTAATAGAGTTGGACACAAGTTAAAACTCACAATTGTGAGCAGGCAGAGTGGTTCAGAGCTGAGGATTAGGCCCCTGCTGCAGCAGATGTTTCTATAGATGGCGTCGGCAGTGAACATCCGGAGTCTTGCAGAGCGAAGGGCTGGAATCACTTCCTTCAGCATCTCACAGGGTAGGTCTAAAGGAGGAGACCGGAAGCTATTTAAACCTTTATTGTACATTCCCTCAAATGAATAAAAATAAATAAATAAATAATAATAATAATTTATATATATATATATATATATATATATATATATATATATATATATATATATATATATATATATAGACACTCACACATACACACACACACACACATACACACACATACACTTCACAAAATTGCATTTCTTTACTGTATTTTTGATCAAATAGATACAGCCTTGATAAACATAAGAAATTTCTTTTACTTCTGAATGCCCGTTTATATATATATATATATATATATATATATATATATATATATATATATATATAGAGAGAGAGAGAGAGAGAGAGAGAGAGAGAGAGAGAGAGAGAGAGAGAGAGAGAGAGAGAGTGTCCTCCATAAGTAATGGTAACAGTAAAGTCAAAATAGCTTTCTTTGCTGTGGAGTCAATACATGTGCAAATATGATTAAAAGATGAATATGCGACAAAACAACAGAATGTCACATTTTATTATTAGGTCTTTTCATGTGACATGTTTTTCCATATAAAAAGGACATAACTTTTAGAGTTTGTCCAACTATTTGAAGTGAGCGTACGTATTGGAACAGTTGAATTTAAGGCAGAAGTACAAGATTAAAAGCTAATACTTATTTGCAGATCCCTTGCATACAATCAGAGCAGTGAGTCTGCAACCCATAGACATCACCAGACTCTTGGTCTTATGCTTTGAAATGCTTTTCTCCAACCTTTAATTCAGCCAATTCCAACTGTTGCTTGTTTTGGGGAGTTTCTGTCTTTAGTCTCCTGTTCAGATGTTGAAATTAATGTTCAGTTGGACTTAAATCTGGAGATTGATTTGGGCAATCTAAGACTTTACATTGCTTTGCCCTGATAAAGACATTGACTGAATTGGCAGGGTGTTTTGGGTCATTGTCCTGATCCAATATGAAGTGCTTCCTAATGAGTTTGGTGCCATTTTCTTGAATATTGGTAGCCAATATGATTTTGTACCCTTCAAAATTAATTCTGCTACTGCCATCATACATTAAATCATCATTAAAATGAAGAGGTCCTATTCTAGAAACCATGACTCCACCTCCACCAGGCTTTACAGATGAGGTTGTATGCTTAGGAACATTTGCAGTTCCCTTTTTTCTCCACACTTTTGCTTTTCGATCACTTAAATAAAGGTTCATCTTTGTCTCATCAGTCCATCAACTCAGTTCCAAAAATCTACTGGCTCACATTTATGAAGTATCTTGCCTTTCTATTTTTGGTGCTGATCAGAGGTTTGCATCTTGCTGTGTAGCTTCTGTAATTCTGTGTCAAATTCTCCTGCAGACGGTGGATTGACAGAGCATCACCCCAGCTTTCTGGAGGTTGTTGGTGATTTTACAGACATGTATTTTAGGGTTCATTTTCACAGCTTTTAGGATATGTCTGTCATAAACTACTGTTGTTTTTGTCAGCCGATCAGGTTGTCATTGGTTGCAAAATTTCTACAAATCTACCCGATGACCAAACACACTCACCTACAAATTGAATAGGCTGGGGTGATTGTATTTTCAGCAAATTTTCATTTTTGGGTGAACTATTCCTTTAAGTGCATAACATGATTCTTCACCAGTTTCCCACTGCACTATAGGGTACCTTGGCACAGTATAGCAATGTGTTCTGCCAGGTCTTTAAAGCCTTTCTCCACCAGACTGCTGTTGAGCGGACTGTGTTTCTGAGCCCAGAACTCCACCACTACACACAGAGTCTCCTGCAGAGTGACCGACATTCCCAGCCTCCACTCCTGCACACAAAAACACAGAAAACTGATGAAGCATCTGGAATGGACATGTCTCTACAAAATGGTATATTTAATGTGGAAATCTGTTGGCATAATGTTGCTGGCATATTGTGACAAATTTTAGTTTTAGCTGGGAAATTATCTACACAATGATTTCGCAGAATTAAACCAACAAACGTATAAATATCTAAAACAGAAGATTTCAATAAACCATAAAGTGGCCGTCATAATAAGCAGGAAAGGAGGAGACTTGAATGACACCTGAGCGGAGTTGACAGCCCAGAGTACAGTCTTGATCAGCAGCTTGCCGAGTTGCTGAACTGCCCTGGAGGTCAGCGTGGACTTCTCCCACATGTTCCAGAAAGTATTGTACAGAACAGACGCCCGACTGCTTCCGGGTGACCTCCTGCAGAGAGGAAGACAGGGTTGCCATATATATGTAGATACAGCTGCTACAAATACAATGACAGATCTGCTATGATGAAACTGGCAACATTTTAGGTTTGGGATTATTTAATATAGTTTATTCAGTTATCAATTAAATATCAAATATGTCATCCTGTCAAATATGGAGGATGCTTAGAAATGTGATGGCAATAAAGAATAGTTGCTAATGTATAATCCAGGCATTAATATCTATTGTTAACTCAGTTACTTAACCACTGTCTTTCTATCAATCAAAACAGGCCGAATGTAAATAGTACAAAGTCTTTATCTTCAAAACAAGGTGAACAGCAAGACATCAGCATCTCTCCAAGCAGCTGAATATTGTGTTTTATTTCTACACTCTTTATGACATGTTTTGTCTGTGTTTATTTAGTGGAGGGGTGGAAAAATACTGCAGTTTCTTTTCTTTGGGCTCATGCAGAATCAAAAAGTTGTTGTTTCATTGAAGCGGAGATGAACAGAGCTCGGGTGCTCACCCTGAGCTAGCAGCATGAAGCTCCAGCTGAAAGAGTCTCAGGAAGAACTCCTGCAGGTTACAATGGAGACGAAACAGCTCGGTGGACGGTGGGCTTGGCAGTGAGTGACAGGTGGGTTCGCTTGCAAGACACACTCTTGAATAAATCAGACAAAACTGCATTACTGACAGAAACTCTATTTACCTATGAGCTGTTCTGACAGGTACATTGACAGTTTCATACCGAACTGATGTTTCAAGAAGTGACCAGAGACCGCCTTTACATTCTGGACACTGGAGGATCTGAAAAAAGTACTTAGTGTGTCCAGGAGAACCCCAGGTAGGATTGTTGCGCAGGATGCTGTGGAGGACTGTGATAAACATGCTGAGGTACAATGGCTTTGCATCACCCTAAGTAAGTAAGAAGTAAGAGAGCAAGAGCAAAGACTGGGTTATCTGAGAGGTGTAAACAAGCTTTTGTAATAAAGTACATTTTTTAAACAGTTGCATCTATTCTAAAGAGTTCAGATCATTACATAAACCTCAGCGTTCAGAACAGATACCTAGAGAGGAAGGTGGCTGATGGCCTGTATAATTCTGATATATCCACAATCATAATTTAATGACAGCAAAGTGTAACACGAACAGTTCTATAAATATAGAAATTCTTTATTTATTTTTTAGACACATTCATGTTTAGGGCCAATAAGATCGTTTTATTTTTCTGAAAGAAGTCTCTTTTGATCATCAAGGCTGCATTTATTTGATCGGAAATGTAGATATTAAATAATGTCTTTTAAAATACTGTTTACTCCTGTGATGGCAAAGCTGAATTTTTTAGCATCCATTATTCCAGTCTTCTTTGACACATGATCCTTCAGAAATAATTTGAATATGCTGATTTTGAGCTAAAGCAGCATTTCTTCTTTTTATCAATGTTGAAAAACCAGTAGCAGTGCTTCATATTTTGTGAAACCATTTTGTTTTTGATGAATAGAAAGTTCAAAAGAACAGCATTTATTTAAAATAAAAAAATATTTTGTAACATTATAAATATATGTTTTTCAATTTAATGTGTATTCGCTAAATAAAAGTATTCATTTATATATATTTATAAATATATATATTTATAAATAAAAATCACGTTTTATATATATATATATATATATACACACACAGTACAGACCAAAAGTTTGGACACACCTTCTCATTGAAAGAGTTTTCTTTATTTTCATGACTATGAAAATTGTAGAGTCACACTGAAGGCATCAAGGGCTATTTGAGCAAGAAGGAGAATGATGGGGTTCTGCGCCAGATGACCTGGCCTCCACAGACACCTGAACCCAATCGAGATGGTTTAGGGGTGAGCTGGACCGCAGACTGAAGGCAAAAGGGCCAACAAGTGCTAAGCATCTCTCTGGGAACTCCTTCAAGACCGTTGGAAGACCATTTCAGGTGACTACCTCTTGAAGCTCATCAAGAGAAAACCAAGAGTGTGCAAAGCAGTAATCAAAGCAAAAGGTGGCTACTTTGAAGAACCTACAATATGACATATTTTCAGTTGTTTCACACTTTTCTGTTATATATATAATTCCACATGTGTTAATTCATAGTTTTGATGCCTTCAGTGTGAATCTACAATTTTTATAGTCATGAAAATAAAGAAAACTCTTTGAATGAGAAGGTTTGTCCAAACTTTTGGTCTGTACTATATATATATTATAAAACACTATTTAACATCTTATCGCCATGAATTTTTGCACTTTGTGTGAATAGACTTTCAGTGGGTGGTAAAGAATGCTGCTTTTACGTATTAGAAATCACTATCCTTACAACATCCTTAATGAAAAAGAAACTATCACACATGTAACAGTGCTTTATAAGGATTTCGAATAGCTCTTATTATACACACATGCAGTGCGTGGTGCATTAGCTGTTGGAGCAGCGGGGCTGGGGGCATCACCCCAGGCTGAAGGGACCCCAGAATCTCCTCCAGAGCTTGAGGGAAGAAGGCACACTCCACCAAGCTCTGCACATTGCTGAAATCTACCGCTGGATTCTGGGTACAAGAGACACAGAGAAAGAAAGACATACAGGAAACAAGATGACTGATGGTAATGTGTTCTCAGGGTCAGTGTCAAATGAGTGCATTCGGACATTTCGGCTTGAGAAACCAGTGGAGGCACACTGCAATGTTTCTTTAATGGGTATGCCAATCATGAGAATACCTATCCAACGGATTTGCCTAAATCAGGTGACC
Organism: Carassius auratus; assembly: GCF_003368295.1. Lineage (NCBI taxonomy): Eukaryota > Metazoa > Chordata > Actinopteri > Cypriniformes > Cyprinidae > Carassius > Carassius auratus. Next base: position 8,209,747 of record NC_039272.1, on the reverse strand, counting down.
TGGCTGTGATGAGCCTTGCGTTTATTACTCCTCTACGTGACACACAGGAAATTGAATGACCTGATCCTCTTGATGAGTCAAACACTCATTTTTGTACTTTAACAGCTTGTGTATGGCAGATAGGTTTGTTGAAAAGTTTTTCATAGATTTGAATACCTGAACTGGCAGGTTGGGTGTGTAGTAGCTGTAGAACTCTGGGACTGTCAAAAGCATTTTCTTCCGTTGCTGAAACGAGATGTCATGTGAGGTCATACTTTATAGAAATTACATTGATAACCATGACAACTTTCTCATTTGTGCCCAAAATCCATCTGTGAAAGCCATAATTTTGTTTCAAAATGATATATAAAAGTACCAGCATAAAAAGTGGATGAGGAGAATACAAATATATCAGACCTCCATTATTATGATGTATTCTTTGAGCATTTCCTCCAATTCTTTTTGTGAGAGGTCATCAGTAACATCCATAGAGTCAGTGACTGCGGCAGCATCGACGGCCATTTTACAGCTCTCTTCTTCACCGAAGGACTCCAAATTACAGGACCAGTTCAACTCTGCGCAAACATCCTGCAAAAGAAAGACAGAAAATAAATCACCAATAGCAAATTCGGGGGTTGAATGTAAAAAGTAAAAGCTGTCCAAATGTAAAAGAAAAAAATATTACAGTTTAATATTGTTAAAGTTTGAAAAAACTGTCACTTTTAGTGAATTCTATACTACTTCCGGAATAAAAGTATTGAGAAAAAAAATAGATTTTAGACTACATAATAGTCCAGTTTTTTTAAAGCAATTAATACAAAGAGTTCCTTTACCCCAAAAAGATGTTTGGCTACATAGCTGACACTATAGTGAGGGATTCTGCACTTCTGGCCTTTATCTTTAGATGTTTTTGTGGTTATCACGTGAGTAACATCATATGAAGTCGACCAGTCTGTGAAGACAACAGCTCTGCCTGCTTTTAATATCCTGCAAACAAAATGTGGTTTTAGCAGATTCACCATGAGCCGCCTACTAAACATCAACAACATTTCTGAAGGCATGCTGTACAAAGTTGTCACTGTGCACATCCTGACCTGACAAACACACTTTTCTTCACTGTATCATCAATGTCAACGAGCACAACCCAATCCTGCAGGCGGAGATCGGAAATTACCAACATGTTAAATTTCTTTTAGCCGTTTTCTACGTGAGTTAACAATATAGTGCTGTTCACCTGAAAAGCTCCAGACACAGTGCCATTAGACACCCTCTCTCTCCATGTTTTCAGCGGATTGGGTGTTTCGGGAGTCTGAGCTGTTAAGTTTAATTCATATGGAGCCTCTGGAAGCCATGCTTTTTGATTCAAACTGTCCAGAACAAACTCTGGAGTGACTATCCACTTTCCTGAAACAGTTATTTATGTTGTTTTATGTTATGTGGTGTTATTTTATTGCATGCTTTCTACTCGATTATGACAGTCAGCTCAATATTACAGACCTCCCGCACAGGCTGCGATAAACTTTTCACTTGCTAAAGCTTTTTGGACGATGAGGTGAGTTGTTGCCTCCTTATAAACCTGGAACATAGAAACATGTCTCAGTGAAATATTGTGAACTGTAAATGAAGATTAAAAAAACTCTCTTTTATTGGACATTGTAAAGTCACCTTACTAAACCTTATCATGAGATCATTTAGGAAAAGGTCAAGAACTTGGAGGTTGGGTTTATTCTCATGAGGGTTTCAATTAATAGAGAGAGCAATCTGTGACTATATTAAGATGATATTGAGGGCAAGGACAGAATTACATGGTCCGAAATACACTGCAGCATCGGGAAGCAATTAGAGTCATTTTTCAGGGCTAATTACCAACACTTTATCATTTTCTACATGCACAGTAAAAAAATGCTTGACGTTGTGGAAGAGAGGCTTGTTTAATTAACTGAATTATATAGCAGTGCACTTCTGAGTGGTTCAAAATATTGAATTACATTTGATAATATATCAAAATAAGTCAAAGATGCAGATAATGCTAGACCTTTTCTTACAATTAACTTCTTCCAATTACTTTTACGTGTATTGGTATATATGGGTATATTAACTGTTATTTAAATGTTTCAAACATAACATGCTTGTTAAATATTTCACTTAATGTGTTTTTTCGTGTATTATTGTTTTTATCAGTATTATTTTAAGATATTTGGTTTGATATTTCGTATCTAATGCAAACAAATTCAAACACATTAAGTCTGATTAACTCTCCAAATATTTTGGGGCCACTGTACAAAAGCAGAACTCTTCATTTATAACGTTGTTACACTAAGTTATATATACTATTACCATGGTAAAGGGTAAGAATGTACGTGTCTTTAGAGCAGATACTTACAGAGCCCCCAAAATATATGCCCCCCAGCTTTCTGATGCCGTGGAGTAACTGTCTTTTCTGGGAATGATTCTTGATGCCAGACATTTGAAAGATGTATTTGTTGTCCATCATGATCATCTAGTGAGAAAAAACAGATTATATAATACACATATTACAGCTATTGGCTGTTTACAAACACTAAAGAACAGAAGAATAGCAAGTAAAGTTGAATTGACTGAATTAGATTGTGATTTTGATAAAAATAAGATGCGTACAAAGTATCTTACCTGAAACCGAAAACCGTGAACTCAATCTGATGTGATGAATTGGACAGGTTGATCTCGCTTCTCATACAACGGCGCGCCAAATGTCACCAATGACCATTCGTCTATATAAAGTGCTATTTTATCGAACGACACCTTCAGTACTGTAAATATACAACACAAAAGACACTTAATATGACGCTAACTGTAAGATTAGATTGATACGATATATTCTCACTTTCGTTGTTTCTGTCATTTCGCTTAGTTTCGCTTCTTCAAAACTAGCGTACAGTGTGTTGCCTGACCACGGTATATTATTAGGGGTAACCAATATGTTCAAACTCACATAAATATTACTGTCTCTAACTTGAGGTGCATACACTTATAACAAAATACTGAAAACATGCCTAGAATAAAAGATAGATAATTTATGAAGTAAAAATAAAGAACGAGGAGAACATGATAATATTAACAAGTACATGCTCCCCCCTTTACTCGGTGATATACTCTGGTCCGTAACACGGAAATACTGATATGCTTCCGGTTGGTTGTCAGAGACGCTTTTCGCAAGAATCACAACAGTGCGTCACCACACGTGTTTACAAACAAACGGATTCGACGGCTGAACAGTTAAATATTCGACCTCGTAAGCGAGCTAGACAGCATGCTATTTAACCATCAGAAAGCCTTTTACGCTTATACGACACTTTTACCTACAATCTTATGTGGTGGATCGATATAAATGACTGAAACACTTATTTCTTTCTTATTAAAACAATCGCAGTTTCCTTCCATTAGTGCTGTCTCAATTGGTGAGACTGTCCATTGTCTATATGTACTCGACACTGTTAGATTTGATTGCAATAGTAAACACTTCTCAGATCATTTAAGCCATTTCACTGCAATGAAAATTAAAGATTTGGGAAGAAATGCACCTGACAATTCTGCTTGGATTTTAGCGCTGATAGTCCTTCATTGCTGTTGGATTTAATGTGGTGAAGAGCCCCTGAAACCATAGCGTGAAAAGGTACCGTGTACTTTGCCATAATCTCAGTGTTTAGTGGTTTTACTGGTGTGTGTGTGTGTGGTGTGATAATGGACTTGGACCATCAGTAGGGATGTAGTGCAATAGTTAAATGCTTTAAAAAGAACCGCCCTGTATATAGGAGCTGTCTGATGAGGGGTTGCAGACACGAAATGCTTGGGAAGTGATGTGATTTGGTGTGACATACTGTAGATCTATTTTAACATATTTTTTGCTAACTCTTTTGTAGCTATTATGAATGCAGATTTTTAATTGAAAGATATAGGCCTATTTTATAATTATGCTCACAAAGCCTACATTTATTTGATCAAAAATACAGTGCAAATCATAATATCATGAAATGTTATCACTGTTACTTACTACTTTTTTTAATGTGATGGTAAAGCTAAATTTCCATTAGCCGTTACTTCAAACTTCCGTGTAACATCATCCTTCATAAATCATTGTAATGTGCTGATTTGTTATTTTTAAAACAGTTGTGCTGCCTAATATTTTTGTGGAAATTGTTGTAATTTTTTTATGATTATTTGATTCATAGAAACTTAAAAAGAACAGTGTTTATTTGCCCTTAGCCATCTTCCACCTCTTCCATCTTTATTTGACCATCTAACTCTATTCTTATACTATACTTAATAGTATATACTATAGTATATACTATTCTGTTTTCTGTTTATTTATTATACAATCAACCACAGACAAAAGCAAAAAAGACCTCTCACCACTAGTTTGCTCTATTCTTTTTCTATTCTATCGGTTTTCTTTTTATTTACTTTATATTAAAAAAAAGCCTTGCTACGTGTACTGCGTTAGGCTAACTGAGACTTGTTATAGCACTTACATATAATTTATCTTTTTTTGATTTTGATTCCTTCTAGTGTCCTCATTTGTAAGTCGCTTTGGATAAAAGCATCTGCTAAATGACTAAATGTAAACAGAAATCTTTTGTAACATTATAAATATCTTTACTATCACTTTTAATAAATTTAACTCATCATTGCTGAATAAAAGTATTAAAAAACATATTGACCCCAAACATTTGTAGTGTAGTCTTGTTTGAATTAATCGTTTTGATTTTGTCTGTAATTCTATTAGTTGTCTGTAGTTGTTTCTATAGATTAGATTAGATTAAATTCAACTTTATTGTCATTGCACATGTAAGGTACAAGGCTCGACGTAGTCAGTGTTTTCTCTGGATGTCCTCAATAGTAGGAAGTGGTGTCCCTGTGATGTGTTGGGCGGTTTTCACCACCCTCTGCAGTGCCTTGCAGTCAGCAACTGAGCAGTTCCCATACCAGACTGTGATACCAGACTGTGAACTGGTCAGGATGTTCTCGATCGCACAATGGTAGAAGTTCACCAGGATGGCTGAAGACAACTGGTTCTTCTTCAGTGTCCTAAGGAAGAAGTGGCGCTGCTGAGCCTTCAGGCTGGAGTTGTTGTGGTCCAGGACAGGTCCTCCGAGATGAGGGTTACCAGGAATTTGAAGCTGGAGACCCATTCAACAACCATCCCATTAATATGGATGAGGTCGTGCGTGCTTCCTTTCTTCTTCCATGATGGAAGTCATGGCCTAGTGGTTAGAGAGTTTGACTCCTAACTCTAGCGTTGTGGGTTTGAATCTCGGGCCGGCAATACCATGACTTAGGTGCCCTTGAGCAAGGCACCGAACCCCTAACTGCTCCTCGGGTGCCGCAGCATAAATGGCTGCCCACTCCTCCGGGTGTGTGTTCACGCTTTGTGTGTGTTCACTGCTGTGTGTATGCACTTTGGATGTGTTAAATACAGAGCACGAATTCTGAGTATGGGTCACCATACTTGGTTGAATTTCACTTCACTTTCACTTTCACACTTTCTCAAGTCCATGATGAGCTCAATGGTTGTACTGGTGTTGAGGAGCAGGTTGTTGTCAGCATACCATGCATCCAGGTGATGTACCTCCTCCCTGTAGGCAGTCTCATCATTGTCTCTGATGAGGCAAATCACCATGGTGTCATCTGCAAACTTAATGATGGAGTTGGATCCATGCACAGGCTTGCAGTCGCAGGTGTAGAGGAAAGTAGAGGAATGGCCTTAGCACACAGCTCTGTGGTACGCCGGTGTTGAGTGTGATGGTGGTGGAGCAGGTGTGGCCTGAAATTACATGCTGAGGTCTGTTGGTCAGAAATCCCATAATCCAGTTGCAGAAGGAGGTGTTAATGTCCAGGTCTCCAAGTTTTGTGAAGGGAAATGCTGTTAAATGCTGAGTTGAAGTCTACAAACAACATCCGTACATATGTCTTGTTATTATCCAAGTGTGTGAGTACCGAGTGCAGCACTGTGCATACTGCATCCTCTGTGTTCCTATTTCTGCGGTAGGCAAATTGGTGTGGGTCCAGTGTGGGTGGAAGGCAGTCCTTGAGGTTTGCTAGGACCAGTCATTCAAAGCACTTCATAATGATGGGTGTGAGACGAGTGCTACGGGGCAGTAGTCATTGAGGCACGTCGGGGAGGAGTGTTTCGGCACAGGCACAATGGATGTGTACTTAAAGCATGTTGCTCGGGTGAGGGACAGGTTGAAAATGTCTGTGAAGACCCCTGCAAGCTGCTATTCACATGCTCTAAGCACACATACAGGAATGCAGTCAGGGCCAGCAGCCTTGCATGCGTTGATCCGACTCAGTGCAGTGTAGACGTCTGCGGGGTTGAGTTTGAGGGGTTGGTGGTCTGCTGAGAGTGTGCTCTTGGTGGCCGTCTCCTTGTTGTCACTGTTGAAGCAAGCACAAAAGTAATTAAGCTCGTTAAGGAAGAAGACGTCGGTGACCATTGGAGTGGAGTTGCTTGGGTTGTAGTCACTGATGACCTGGTCAGAGCTGGATGCCCTGCCACATGGTTCGGGGGTCAGAGTTGGAAAAGTGTTCCTTTAACTTTAGCTTGTAGCAGTACTTGGGCATTTTGATGCCCCTATACTTTTGTTTCTAGAATTTACTGTGTAAAAATCTCTTAACTTGACATTTTTTTGCTTAGCAAATATCTCATATGCATTTCTTTTTAATCTATGTACTGTATATGACCCTGCAATTAAGCCAAAATTATATTTCAACTACACATAAGACCAACTGTGATTGACTAAATGTGAATTATGGATAGGCTTTCGATGTGAATTAATATGCTCTGCAATGTAATGTGTCCATTTCAACCTGCTTAAACAACCTGAGTTCTAGCTCTTGAATATTAAGTGTTGTAGGAAGACATTGAGAAAAAAACTGGTGAGTGGTTACTATGGTAGCCATTATTTAATTAATCATAACAGTAATTGTGATGTGAATATAAATTGCATTACATTTCCTATATATATATATAGGTGACGTCTTTTTTATTTCTTCTTCTTTTTCCACTCTAGCTCTCAGTCATGTTCTAGCGCCTGACATATTTTTGACAAATTCACCTGAAACTGAAAAGCAGTGGAAACTTTTGAATACTGTAGTTCACGTTTGCCAAAAATTGTGAAGTATAGTGAGGATATTGTCATAACCATTCCAGGACAAGTTCAGGAAAAGTCATCCAGCAAAAAACAACAACATGCACACAGTCAGTAAACACAGACTGAATTTATTCCCCTGAAACTTTTTTCTTTCTTCCTTGCATTCTTTCTTTTTCACATTCACCTGTGTTGAATGAATATTGCACACTTTTGCTTGTCCCAACCAACCAACAAACAACATTCTCACTATTTTGGAGTAAAACAATATACTTCTTTAATACATTAAATATCCCAAAAGCTTTATTTAAGAGTTTTGGGAGCTAGAACATAGGAAAACCTTTTAGACAGGCACTGGCTGCTAAATATTTCACATCGCTACCTCCATTCTGAGCTTGGAGCAGTTTGTAAGGGTAGACATGCAGAGAAATACTAGTGTGTCTTTAAGTGTCGAGAGAATACATCTGCCCCAGCTCTCTCTATCTCTCTCTTTCACACACACACACACACACACACACACACACACTTATGCACAGCTCCAGCTCTCTTCCTTGTGTGGCAGCTTTCAGAACTACTCTGGGACTCCACAACATTTGAGTTCAAAATAGATAACAAGACAAAGGAAATGGAGGGTGCATCTGCCTAATTGGGCCCTATGTGGTGACAGCATGAACCTGACACTTTTCCCACAACTCTCATGTGGATGAGACACGGGCGATGATGCGCATCCCTTTGTAACATCGGCTCCACACACGCGTGCGCGCACAGACATTGAGGCAGTCGGTCCCAGTGTAATTACACTGTTCACTTCCTAATCCTGTGTCTTAAAAACCTACACAAGTCAGTCTCTCTCTCTTCGCTCTTTCCCCTCAGACAGTAGTCGAGGCTTGAATAGAGTTTAGAAAATAATAACACGCGAGCTTAACTGCGGAGTCTGTCAAGTGAGGGAAATAATATTTGTCCAGCTGGACAGCCTTTGCCGTTGTGCGGGCTAAATTAATGTTGAGATTTCTGCCTGAGCGAGGAGAAAGGGCTGTCGTGTCGGAGAGGAAGTGCGAGCTGTTTGGTGTTTGACAGGGATTATTAAAATCAGCCCAGATGAAGGGGAGAGGGGCGCCAGCAAAGCCAAATTGACACTGACACTCTCCATTACACTCCACTTGACTTGCGATGACGACGTTGATACAGTCGCTCTCTCTCTAGCGCGTGCTGGATCCGTGTGAGACTTGAACGTTGAGGGCTTTATAGCAATCTGAGGCCAGATGGATTGTTTATTTAAAGCGAGGGCAAGAAGATGTGTCAGTCTATATCCCGCCAGCGTCTGGTAATACCGCAAGGCCGCTCTTTCCGATATGCATGTATTACCACCGAGCAGTACTGTAAATTGAATGGCACTCCAGCTTGACACAGAAAGGGGAGGCGGATAGATGAAAAGCAATGGATTGCGGCTAGAAATATTTATGGCAGATGATAACTAGTGTCTTGTTCCAGCTGTGCTTTGACGTGCAAAGATCTTGTTGGAGGTGACATCAAATCATTTCGTGTAAAGGGCCGTCATGTGTGTTCGAGGACATGTTGCATCAAACATAAAGGCTTCCGTTTTCAAGCTTACATTTCATCCCATTCAGACAAATGCTGTTCAGACATTGATTACTTCTTTTCATTTTACTTGCAATGGCTGTCCACAAAGTAAGTTACGGTGCTTACAGTATTTATATTCATGTGTTTTACCCAATACAGTCCTTTGCTGCAGAAGAAACTTTTCTGTACTTTTGTTCATTTCGCTTAGGTTGCCTGATCTCTCTCTCTCTCTCTCTCTCTTTCAAAAAAAAAAAAAAAAAACATTAAATAAAAAAAAAAATACCCAGCTTATCTTACCTTACCCAAGTCCCTTATTTCTTTATTTTGGGGTGGGTTTATGAATTATGATGAGAAACATGCATAAACAAATACTGATCATATGAAACAATGATGGTAATGAATAAATCTCTTCGGCAAAAAAAAAAAAAAAAAGAAGAAAGAAAGAAAATTTGTATTCAGGAATCATTGGAGTGGAGAAAGTCTGAAACTTGGGGAAAAATGTGTTACACTTTATTATGTTAAAGAACCCTGGCATTAGCAATCCCAAAGATGCAACTATATTCTGGAAATAAACCCCAAAATTCAAACTGAGATTTCCCATATTTATGTCCAGCTTTATGATGTCACAAGCCATAAAAGTCTGTTGATACAACTGATCTATATCGAATGTTTTGGTTCCTCTTTATATTAGGCCTTAACTTTGTACTTACATAAACATTTGTTTTACTTATTGTGTTCATATTGTATTACAAAACACTTCTGCTGCTATTGTGGTCGTATGGGGTAAGGTAAGGGGCAGGTTTTGTGGTATTTTTTTTTCAATATAAGTACAATGTAAAACATGTATGTACACAGTACATATATTGTATTAAATGATTAATTTAAATGTAAGTACATAGTAGTCAAAGCCACTTAATATAACGTGGGACCAATGTTCTCTATTATAGATCAATTGTTGATACCAAGGATGATAACTATTACAATAACTATAAAGATATAGTTTTCAAAATAATTGTACACTTAAAACATTAGGGAAATTCACACTATAACTGTAAATGATTTTTCTAAGTATTTTTACAGCTAATGAAATAAATAAAACTATGACAGCCAATCAGAATCCATCCTTTTTTCAAGAACTTGAGCATTTACAGCAGAAAATGACATAGGAGCAGTGCATGTTCAGCAGAATGAATGAATGAATGAAGGGTTGTTTACTTTGTAACTACAGTTTGTGTATGTGTGTTTATAGTTTTGCACTGTCTTGGCATTCATTGTGGACAGCAAAGTAAGAATTTCATTGCTCAGAGAAACTTGTTTTCCTCAATGAGTACATGACAATTAACTAGGGGTGTAACGATACGCGTATTCGTATTGAACCGTTCGGTACGACGCTTTCGGTTCGGTACGCGGTACGCATTATGTATACCGAACGGTTCGTTGGAGTAATTAATTATATTTGAAAAAAAAAAAAAAGAGAGAGAAAGAAATATAATGATATGCGTTCAACAAGGTAGCCCAATAACCCAAACAACGTAACAGGCAACGCCCCTGACACTCCCGAAGAAGAAAAAAACACCATCTTATATGTTTATGTTAGGCTACTCAGCAGGCGCTCGCTCACTCAGTACGCGCTGAAGGCTCGTTGCAAAATAGCCAATGCGTTTAACAGACTAGAAATGAGAAGATCCTCCAATAACCAACAGGTCTGGTGTTTGGGTGCACTTTGGATTCCCTTTAAGCTATAATGGTGATGGCAAGAGAGTGGTGGATAAAAAAACAACGGTATGTCGCATCTGCAACATGACAGGGTACACCAGCGGGATTACAAAAAAAAAAAAAAAAAAAAAAAACAGCGGGAATATCTGGGATATATGCGTCAGTACTATCTGGGAAAAGACGAAAAAAAGGAGAAACATGCACGCAGCAAACTATCCCTGCAGCATTTAGACACTATAGCTTACAGGGAATCCAACCCAAACACCAGACCTGTTGGTTATTTTAGGATCTTATATTTCTGGTCTGTTAAATGCATTAGACATTTTGCAACGAGCCTTCAGCACGTGCTGAGTGAGCGAGCGCCTTAGGGGCCGTTTACATATCGTGCCTAAAAACGCATGGAAAACGCTAAGCGCGTCTTTCTCCTCCTTTCCAAAGCACTCAGGCAGAAGCGCTCATGAGGCGTCTGTCTTTGCTAAGCAACAATGACGTGCTCTCTCCATGAGACGCGGAAATTTCAGCGAAGGATAAATGGATTTGCAGCTCTAAAAATCGCTTGCAGTAGCTCTGCTACTGAATTTATTTCAAAATTGCAATCCATATACAACTATGATCAGCTGTTCCTTCATCTTGGCTGAGCTCTCAACGTTGTTACGGGAAAGGATGAAGCTGATTGGTTGGTTCTTGTCACATGACCCGCGGTGCGCTTGCGGCATTCTGAAAAGTTGAGATGTTTTTACATTTTGCTGTATCTAAAACGTATCGAACCGAACCGAACCGAACCGTGACATCAGTGTATCGTATCGAACCGAACCGTGAATTTTGTGAACCGTTACACCCCTACAATTAACGCTTTGAATTGTGAATCTTCACACTAAGGGCGATTAGTATAACAATATCTAAAACTATGACAGAAGACAAAACTGCAGCACAGTATAATAAAAAAACATTCATAAACAATATTATCATTGGTTTGGATGCTAATATAGTTGTTGTGTGTGTGTGTGTGTGTATATATATATATATATATATATATATATATATATATATATATATATAGTATGTTTTTAAAAAAGAAAATAACTTTATATGCATATATGTTTTGCAGGGAAGACAATGGACTGGCAAGGTGACTTCCTGAATGACCATGCATTTGTGGAGCTGCAGATGGAAGGAATCCCCAGTGAGATGGACATCCAAAACCTGATCAGAGACACAGAGGAGAAACTCAGACTTAACGCCTGCAGGTCACTAGCCTAGACGACTCACAAAAAAAAAGAAAAAATGTTTGAATGATAGTGTAGATGTTTGCATTTTCAAGGCATAAGTTTGCTGTGATCTGCTGAACATTGTTGTTCTAAATGAAGTATTGTTGAAATTGACAGAGTGATTTGTGAATGGATTGAAATGTAAAAATGATCAAGAAATCAGTTATGATTTACACAATTTATCATTTTTAGGTCTGTGTGTTTTTTATTATACCATTGCATTCATATAGGACACAAACAATAGCAATGTTCCCTATTTTATAGAATAAAACCTATTTCTATGCTCAATCCTGAGATGCTAAGAAAAAAAATATATGATTATGGATTATGTCATTTACTGGTATACAGGGAATACAGCCTTTCATCTCAAACACATAAACACACATCTTGTAGGTTTTTAATGGACTGACCCATTCAAAATGAGACAGTTTCATTTTGTATTGATCCTCCGTGTGCTTCAGTCTTAAAGGTGCTGGTTCTTTAGAAGGTTATTGATCACCCTCATATAAAATGCATCAATATTTTAATATATATGACCAAGGGTTTGTGCTACAAGGATACTGTATGAATTGCTACTCTCAGTACTGTTGGACGAGACATAAAATGGCATAGGCAAATATATTAAGCACAAAGATTTTTTTGTCATGTAGGAGATGTAACTGCAGGGCGGTAGCAGTTGTTTAGTGCTTGAGTGGATATTGTATAGCACTTCATTTTCAGAGCTATTATTTCCACAGAAGCTTCCTCAGTGTCGGTAATCCTAACATAGAGACCACATGATTAATTGAGGGTTGATGAATAGCACGCCACTTCATCTGAAATCAATGAACTTAAACACATTCTGAATGCAAGCTTGCAGCTAGACGTCCTTTTTGTCCATTGTGATGGAAGGTTTTTTGCATTATCAGATATTGAGGTTTTGTTGTCGGCGAAGGACATGTTGACGAGCGCCCCTGAACTTGTTTCTCTTGCTCCGTTTTAATTCACAATCTTTTTACGCCGATAATGCACCTCAGACTCTCACCTGCATCGGTAGTTTTGGAGGACATGCTCCTCACGACTAAATTTCTGTTTGTTCTCCTGATCCTTCCCTGTCTACCCTCCCTGATGGCTCCTCTCTCCATTGTGCCGCCGGTTTCGAAAAATCTATCTCTGCCATGCTTTTATCCTTTATGTTGCTCTGAGGACACGCGCAGACCAGAAGGGTCTACGCTAAATGTGTTGTGCGTGAACAAAGGCGGTCTTACTCCCCCCTGCCATTAGACACACGTTCTCATTCCTGTCTGTCCGGCCTCTCTCCTCTCCAAATGGGAAAGTAATAATTGAAGATTCCACATCTTGAAACGAAAACCCTTGTGTGGGTAATTCAAGTATTATTACTGAAGGCTGAGACAGTTTTTCTGCCTCTCTAAGCATTAAAGGGTTATTTTGTGTTCTTGGAGAAAGATGGAAGATGGGGAACCATTATAAGAACAAAGAACCCGGATAATAGGGAATTGTGCCTAGGAGAAAGAGAAAGGGATGGTGGGAGGGGTGTAGCTCCAGCGGTCGGTCGAGCCGAGCTGATGTGGGTGACGACTTTGCCCTTTTCTGTGACCTCCTCTGGGGTGGGCCAAAGCTGTGATCTACACCTGCTACCTAACCTACTTATCAGAGGACTAACCCAAGAAAAGAACGGGAAACTGGAGATTTTGAGGCTGCCTGCCTCGTTTCTCGGTCCTAACCCATTTATGGGTCAACGAGACGGGCCGCCTCCTCTCGGTTCTAGGATGTCGGAGATTTGCCTAAGAGCCACTTCCTAATTGAAGGAGATTAAGATAGCCTGTCAAACAGCCTTGGATCTCCCAAATTGAAACGCTGTTATCCATTAAGCTTCATCAAATCGGACACTCAGGGAGGCCACCGGCAGTACGCCGGCTCCTAATGAAGTGTCAGCTATAGTCCAGCGACAGGAGGCCGGGCTTCGGATTTCAACCCGGCTTATGGAAGATAGCCGCAGTGGCATGCCAATTTACCTCGTGTGTGCGTCCTGACAAATAACCCGTTGGGGGTTTGGCACCGGAGGAGGCTAAGCAGGCCAGATCTACAGTCAGCGGGATCCACTTTCACAGGTCTCATTGGGTCCGGCATATTCAGGAAAAGAGAGGCCTTCTTTGATAGCTCCCAGATAGGCTATTTGTTTCCTGGGCACATGACTTGGTGCTCACTGAAGCTGGGGGTTATTTGAAAGAGATCTTTTCCTCTCCCTCCCTCTTACCCTGCTATTTCCTTCTCAGCTTCACTCTCCTGGAGCGCGACAGCCCACCCACACTAAATTAATTTTGACAAGGAACTTAAGATAACGTCAAAGCGCTGACTAATCAGTGTATTGGGTTTCTGTAAGGCAGAGAGCTGTGAAACATGCCATCATATTTAATAAAAGACTCCCGTTGCCTCTCTCTTTCTTTCTAGTCCTCTTGTTCTCTCCCCCCCCCTCCACCCTCTCGCTCTCTCTTTACCTGGTCTGTCATGTCTGGTTTGTGCGGATTTGAAAAACAATTACAGTTTTTGGAAGCGTGATTGGCAGACAGGGAGGAAGCAGAGAATGAGGCTTAAGGGAGCTTTCGCTAGTCTCTGCGCTCAGGGTTTTGTGTGGAGCTGGTCTCCCTGAAATTCCTTTCAACTTCCTCTTTTGTTGTTGTTTGATTTAAAGGGTAGATTAATCAGGAATTTTTTTGTGTGCATGTGAGGCTGTTGACGGTCTTTTTGGCTTTAGTCTGTGTGTTTCTCTGAGACGGTCTCTCTCTCTCTCTGTCTGCCTCTGTTCTTTCTTTCTTGTTGTGTGTGGCTGTCCGAATCAGTGAAAATCGTGTTATTGGATCTGATTAATCTAGAGGGGGTTAACACTCCTCTTCAGGTGAGGTCAGATGATAGGGAATTTTGTCTTGACTTCATCTTTTCCACAGAAAAATGTCTGTTCACCTTTATTTTTTGTATAAATGTTGTATTTTTTTTGTATTGTATGTACCTATAATTAGTTGTATGTATTCATAATTCATAGTTGTGAAATGTTCATATTCTTAGCTACATCGTTAAAGAGCAATCCATAAATAAAAAAGGACCAGTGCTCAATCTAATATATTATATTGTGTCAAGTATTATACTCTTTATAGGTCTCTTTATGGGAAAATAGTACAATGTATTTTACTGTTGTTAGTAAATATGGTGACAAAAAAAGATTGCATAGGGTATGATAAGGCAGTGGTTTCCAACGAGCGGACTGCAACAAACTATTGTAATTACATAATATTTAATATTAACAAATGTTTGTTGTTTTTATTTATTTTATTTTTTTAAAGTTATTTGTAATTTTATGATATTTGGTGCTGTGCTGGGTCGCATCGGTATCCAATAAAAGGCGAGTTCCCAATGTGACAGTGATCATGAGGGGGAAATAAACCGCTTGTTCTAGGATGATTGGATTACAATTTTTCAAAAATAATATTTAGGAGGGATAAATAGAATGCTTTATATATGCAGACTTTATTCAAAGAGTTGCTAAAAGTTTCCCAAAAGCTCCTTTAATCTGATTGTATTTATTTATTTATTTTGAAAGTTACTCATTTTGATCCCATCTGTGATGATCTATTCATATGTGAAGCATGTCCCTTAAATATTTATTGCTGCAATGTGAAACTCTGACACATCATCAGTGGCAGCCGGGCAGAAGTTTGACAGCAGCTGCCCCTTTGATTGATGCCAGTCCTCATGAGTGCTCAGACCAACACTGTCCGTGACTCGCCTTCAGTGATCGCTGACCCCATCCAGCGCCGATACACAGAGGATTACGCAGAAGTGTGTGCGGATGAGAGATGGGACTTTTATGAAGTTTTAGCGTTGTGTGGCTGCACAGATGGAAGCTCGTTTAGACCCTGCTGTTTGAGCAGAGTCCTGGGGTGACGCCTGGCTCAGCACCGGCTCTGAGCACAAATCCTTATTTTATTAGAAACATTAAACAGACTTAGTCAGTATATCTGCCTTTCTGCTAGCTCTGGATGGCTACACTTAACTAATGTATAAGAGCTAAGCTGAGCGATATCCTTGAGTTAACAACGTTCACAGAAAACACAGAGGAGCAAATAATTGCCATGAACATGTTCAGAACACCATAGTTCACACAGAACTTCTCAAAATATACCAAACTGGTACAACAAAGTAAATCCGCACATTTAAATACAATTTGGCTGCTTTTGTCAACACGCGTTGACTATAAGAGGAATTTCATCACTATAAAAGGGCAGTTTTGTTTGTGTGTCTGTGTCGACAGCATCTTTAGTGTGTAAAACTGAATTTTTATGTTCCCTGTTAGCGCTTGTGTTTTTACAGCGAGCTTTAGGCTGTTCATTAAACAGAATGGGAAGATTTGCTTCTCCAGCACGGTCCTCTCGTCACACATATTTCCTTTTTACTACAAAAAGAGACACATTTGTTGGATTCCTGTCGCCAACCTTGCATTTTAACCAACGGAAAGAGCCCTCTTCGTCTTTGCTTTCTACATTATTCAGCTGCATATCGTTAAAATTAACAGCCCTTTATGTTCACTTTATGTTTGCTCTCTTTTTTCGAGGAAGTAAAACTGTGTCAGGTTTAAATGGAATTTAATAAGCTGCCATTCGAAGGCATCTGGACTCGTGCATAGCCGTGGTGTTTACAGCAGTGGTTTATGTCGCTTTGTAAGGGTTTGTATGTGTGTGTGTATGTACCTGTATGGCTTTACGGCTTTGTGTCATGTCTCATTTTTCACGGATAGAAGGAGACAGAAGTGCTGATGCCGTGTGGTTATGAGGAAGATCGACTCATCCTGTGTCGTTGAGAGAGATGTGCCACATGCCGAAACACGCACACACAACTGATATATTGATGTCTGTGTTCATTAGCCCCGATGTGGCTGATATCAGCTGTAGAGTGACATTAACCGGAGTGTACTTGAGTTTAAAGGGACAGCTCGCATGTAACAAATTGTGAGGGTGTATAAAAATTATTTCAGTGCTAAAAGTTCAGTGTAATTCAACTGCGCAATGTGAAGTCAGACAAAGATTTTCTAAACCGGATGTCCATGTTGTGTTATTTTTTTATTTTTTTGGCATTTTATTGATAGAAGAAGTGGATCAATGTAAGCAGTTTTCAAACTTGAATGTTGAATGAATGTTTTTAATTACATTTTCCAAATATTTTATTTTATTATAATTTTTTTTCAAATTCAAATTTATGCATATTTCATCTACATAAAAGTGCAGATCACGTGGGCCTAGATTTGAGAATTTCCTTATCACAATTGTATGCAACTTTGTAAATTAGATAAACAGCTTCCAACATTTTTTCTCAGCCTTTTCTGTACTCCAATGCCACTTGGCTATTATGTATGTATGTATGTGGAGGTCAGCAAACAAGTATGCAGGGCAAGTAAAAATCTGAACTACTGATGTAAATGAGTCTGCAGAACAAATCTTTGAACCCTGGGACATGACTATTTTAATATTGCTGTAAGTTGATTTAGTGCCATTAAGATTAAATAATTGTGACAGTAAAAGTAAATCACTTACATTTATGAATTTTATGCAGAGTTTGTACCCATTCTTGAGAGTGTGTGCTTCTTCCTTTTATTATAGTATTGAACAGAACCTGAAGGAACTGCAGGCCAAGGTTGGAGAGGCCAGTAGCGGAGAGAGAGTTCCCAGTCCAATAGAATGCCTCCAGTGGTTTAGTCAGCGCAACTTGAGCATCCTGAAACCAGTGGCTACGGGACACCAAGAGCTTCTGGACTTCCTTCGAGCTTTGGTGATCAAAACCATACTTAACCCCAAATGCAATCTTCCCAACAGACATCATCATGACATGTTTTGGAATAGTATTGATTTCATATTCAGTTCTTGACGTTTTTAATACTCTCTGTCGTATATTTTAACAGCAAAACTCACTAAAGGCAGAGGATGCTTTTGAAGAGGCTATTCTACATTTACTACTGAACATCTCTACTCAATGTGGCGTTGCTTTCCCTACTTCCTGCCCTGCATCTAGCGAAGAGCATTCCTCATCTCCTAACTTATCCATGCCATGTGATGACCTTGCTTTGGAAGTCCGGAAGGCATGGGATGATGTTCGTTTCTCATTGCGGAGCCACTTACTTCGCAAACTCCAGATGATGACTGAACCAAGCAAGACTGAGGGAGAACTGAGTGTTGGGACCAAGGTTCCTCAGAAGATCTTCTACCTTCAGCAACTGTTATTCCTCTACCCTGAAACAAAGGTCTTCAGCTGGTACACGCAGCTTCAGATCAAGGCCGTCCTCAGTGTTCTCCAAAACTGCCAGAGCTGCATTCCAGGTGGGCAGAAGGGCTTCGACAGACTGACTCTGGGCTTTCAAACCGCCTCTCCAGCTCTTTGCTCAATGCTTCGGGAGGAAATACATGTGCTTAATGGAGTTGCAGAACCACATAAGATCATTGCCTTCCTTAACCACGTCTACCTGAACACAGTGGCACAGGAACTAGGTGTGCTGATGGACAAGGAGGTCGAGACCGCACTGAAAGACAACACTACGCACAGCATGAAAGGAGGCAAGATGTCCAGCAAGAAGTCTGCTGTAGGTCAGTGGCTTAATGCTCTAATCTTCATTTTGCACATAAAACTGGAAGTAATTAAAATTGTTTTAATCGGTTTGGCTGACCGCTAAAGTACAGAAAAGTTGTTGTTATTGACGTTTAAATAGTTTAATGTCTCACTGTGCTTTGAAATGAAATAATAGAACAAATAAACAATTGGAGAATCAACTTTTTGACTAAGAGTAGTACCCTTGGTAGAAATAATAGCGGAACACACTTGTTTTTTAATGAAAACTAAATTTTGTTTGTAAAGTTTTTCCAAACACTGATGCAGAAGTTTCCACAAATGTGTTGCACTTGGAGGTTTCTTTGCTTTCACCCTTCTGTCCAGTTCATCCCAAACCAACTCGATAGGGTTTAAGTCTGGAGACTGTGCTGACCATTCCCTGATTTGAAGCCTTTACTTCTGAGGTAGTTCTAACATAGCCTGGAGGTATGTTGTGGGTCATTATCTAGCTGTAGGTTGAACCCCTGACCAACTCATGTACCAGAGGGTATTGCATGGCTCCAACATGCTGTGGTAGTCTTTTTGGTGCAGGGTGCCAGGGTGCCACTCACTCTTGAACTGGAAATTTCAGTAGTCCACTGGAAGTAAACCTCTTCTTTTTTTTCAGAAGACTTTGACTGGTATAGAGTATATTATTTCCTGTAGTTTAGGTGTACAGATTTTTTGGCGCCCTCTGAAAAAGAGCTCTTTGCTGCATAAAGTTTGCTTGGTTTATGGCTTCAAACCTTTGAAAGATATTTATATTTTTGTTTGAGATGCTTGCAAGCTAATGTTAACTTAGCACATTGCACCAGTGCTTACAAAAACTTTCCAAACTATTTTTGATTTCTTGTAACTGTTAAATTAATGAAAATGGAGAAACTGTGTCTTGAGTTGAATGAATCATTGTACACAACACTCTAAACATTTTCAGAACAAAAGTCCTTTTCCTACACTTATTGGCCAAACGAAAAAAAAAAAAAGCTATTGGTTGGTATCAATTATTTTTTTTTAAGTGTTAGCATTCTTAGCATTGGCAGAAGTGTGTTTATGGTTCTTGGAACTGCCAAAATAAAGTTGCTGGAGCTGTCAGAATAAAAGTTATTCTCTGACACTTGTTGGCCAGACAGAAAAAATTTATCATTGAATGCCAAAAAAATGGGGGGTTGGCAATTTTTGGGTTGATCACTACACCTAACCCTAAAAATCACATGAAAAAACAGATTGTGGATGTGTGCAGCTGTTTCTGGGAACTTTTGAAATAAACTGCAAAGGGAATTAGACTTCATGCTGATAACCAAATGTCTAACTACATGAAACTAGTACAATATGTGACCCTGAACCACAAAACAAGTCATAAGGGTCACTTTTTGGAAACTGAGATATATACATCATCTTTCCATCATTTTTCCAAATAAGCTTTCCATTGATATATGGTTTGTTAGGAAAGGACAATATTTGGCTGAGATATAATTATTACAATATCTGGAATCTGAGGGTGCAAAACAAACAAACAAGAAAATTGCCTTTAAAGATGTCCAAATTAAGTCCATAGCAATGCATATTACTAATCAAAAATTAAGTTTTGATATATTTACAGTAGGACATTTACAAAATATCTTCATGTAATATGATCTTTACTCAATATCCTAATAATTTTTGGCATACATTTTTTTTTTGACCCATACAATGTATTGTTGGCTATTGCTAGAAATAAACCAGTGCTTTTTATGACTGGTTTTGGGGTTTTAGGGTCACATATAAATATTCCTTACTTCCAGGCATCTTTTAAATCATATTTAAAGGATTGTAACAATCACCGTTTTATTATCTTATTTTATTATCTTTTTTTTTTTTCTCTGTTCTACTGATATTATGCCAAGTATTGACAGATCAGTATTAGACTCACTTATACTCCTTCTAGAGACGTCACTGTCCATTTTTGAATGGACTCATTAGGGCTCCTCTTCCATTTAATTCACATTCCTGCCACAATTCACTAATTTTTACAAGCAGCAGACACTTTTCCTCATTTTCCCACTGTAAAGACAGAATGAGGGAGCAGTAGGGCTCAATAATTGGCCCTGTGTCCATGGGGCCACTTAATTCAGGTCCACAGACCTATAAAGGGCCCAACAATCCTTCAAACACAATAACAGGGGCACTGCAAGTGTGTATTGCTGGAAAGTGACTGTAATGTGTTTCAGACACTTATGAGTATATAAATAATGTACTTACAACTCTGTACCAGAAGCCCGTAGGCAAAATTTAATGATTGAAATAGTTGTCACATGCCTCTTTATGGCTGGTTTTCCAGCTAACAAATGTCTCAGGAAATCTAAACATGAGGTGAAATCAAACAATGAATGCTTTGACAGTTTTTGATGGTTGCAGGGTTTGTGTTTTAGCAACATAGCTGAAGTAAATGACGAATAAACGGTACGCTTTCAATGGAAGGCATCAAAACAACCTGCCGTTTCTCTTCTTTGTCTTGTTAGGTGATATTTATTGTGCTTTATTCATTCTCCATATTTCCGCGGAAAGCCTGTCTGGGAGAAGTGGTGGTGGTGGGGTTGTGGGGAAGGGGGGTGAATCTTGACGCGCTGTCCCACGGGAGCGATGCCGCTCCTGGCATCACACACTGTCAAGGCACTGAAGCATTTAACAGCTTTTCATGCGCAGATATGCCAGTTCCTTTAACCCCTCCATCTGAAAGGGATGAACAGACTTTGTTCCCCCCCTCCTTCACCAGATGTGGGAGTCTCAGCCCTTTGTACCCATCTTCTTCCATCCCTTGCTTTTCATCCCTCTCACTTTATGTCGTCTTTTTTTCCACTCCACTTTTTCTTAGAGGTAATGGGGTGAGGGCTGGGCTCAGGAGACTGCCATACAGGTCAGCTGATCTGGAACAATGAGGAGTTTAAATCCTTACTATCACACCTCAGTGGATTTGTAGCAGACAGGATAAAGAACTGAAAAGGTGGAAGTGAGAGACAGATAGTGTATTGTGTGTGTGTGTGTGTGTGTGTGTGTGTGCGTGCGTGTGTGTTTGTGTGAGAGAGAGAAAATAAGATCTGGCTGATGTTTGTATGTTCTTGCACATATACAGTGTATGCGCACATTACATGCTGTATTTGAAACACACAGACACTGGATATTTCACATATATGTCATTTTCAATTCAGCCTGAAGAAGAAATATAGATTTCTGTGATGTGCTGCATATTTCAAAGGAGACTCTTTTTTTTAATGTACAGTAAAGCTTACAGAAAATCAATATTACTTCACTCACTTTTTGGTAGGGCAAGGTTTTCAGTTTGTATAACATACAGTAGGGTCCAAAACTATGAGACTTCACTGAAAATCTGGAAGGTTAAACAGAACATTTCAGTTTTTCTTATGATTAAAACAATAAACATGACAACTTCGTAAGTCTTGCTTTCTAGGTCACTACTAAAATAAGTAAGTTTGTGAGCATGTGTACAGACGGTCAGATGTTTTTCCACTGGAGCTCAAGATGCTCTTTGAATCATCTCGATCATGATGGGGAGCATGTTCTTTAGGTGGATTTTTTTTTTTTTAAAGCAAAAGGGGGGCAAACCAAATAGTACTGAAACATTCTGAAATGTTGCATTTTTACACTATAACATTTCGCTGTAGTTTGTATGCTGATAACTTCGGTATGCAATGAACATAAAATGCAATTCAAAAGCATTTTCACTAGTGGTATCAGACATTTACGCCACACGGTATTTATGTAACGTGTTGTCAGAGGGGATACATCATTTTTTAATGCAGTAATGTGCAGGTAGTCTGAAAACTAACAACCCCCCCAAAAAAAACCTTCCATTGCACATACACTACCATTCAAACTAAATGTATTCATAAATAAATACTGTTCTTTTAAAATTTCTAGTTTTTAAAAACTGAAGTACAGTTCAAATTATTTTCTGTGGCTGTTTGTGATTTGTGTCACATATAACATAACTTTTATTTAACATGGAAAATCCTGTTAAACGGTGATTCAGAGTTTTTTTTTTTTTTTTTTTTTTTTGTCTTCACCATTCCATAATGTTTTGTTTACTGTGTGTTAATCAGTATCATAATGTGATTTATGTGAAGTTGTTTACCTGTGGGTTCACTGTGTATTTCTCAGTAATTGTTCAAATATGTCAAGCGGTTCTGTTATACCTGCCACTGATTTTGTTTTAGTAAATTTGACTAACCTATGGCTACAGAATTGCATCTAATGCTGCCAAAAATAGACAGAAGTGGAGACTCACAACACCAGTTACTCCTCCCTGTAACGCATTAATAAAGATATCAAAACCTGCCATTTTATTTATTTTTTTACCTCAAGAAGGGCGGACCACCCCCTACTGCATCCCAGCTGGACTGTGCCTCTGGCATTGAAGGAGCCAGTTTAGTGTGTGTCAGTGGAGCAGCTTATAATGCCGTCTGTCTCAGTGAGCAGTGGGCTGCAACAGACAACCCTCTGCATGCCACAGCAGCCAGACTCCCTCAGGCCGTCAGGGGGCTCCACATGTGGCCGCTTCAAGCCCCGGGGCCCCGCCAACCACAACACCACCAAGAGCACATGTCCTGTTATATGAGACTGAACTGATCTTTGCATTTACAGCTAGCTACGTGCTTTTCCAGCTTGCTTTTTCTCTTTTTCAGCTCCTTCCAATATCATGGGAAATGTAAAAAAACCCATCTCTAATCCCCAGAGCATCCGCATCTGTACGGATGTCTGTCTGTGACACTTGGCAGAGTCGTTGTGGCGCTGTCACTCACAGGCGGCGTAGAGCGCGTCTTAGACGTGGCTGGTGGATAAATGAGGCTTTTTCTGAATGGCTAATGTTCAGGGTCAGGCCACACGTCAGGAACAGGAACGCAGCTGAACGCCCGTCGTGTCTTTTTAAGATCGGCCTCTCTCTCTTTTTCCACTTTCCTGCCAGAGAGGCCAATCAACACCAATATAAGAGAGGGAGGAAATGAAATCAGTGGCTAAATTGTTGCGTGATTGCCCATTCCCTAAAGATGCCGGGCAACATTTGGAGAAAAGCATTTAATAATTGCTTTTAGGGCCATGTCAGACACATACAATTCCCTGCACTAATGGCCCAGCTAGGCAGAACACGGCCTCAAGGGTCAGAGCAGGACAAGCCAGCCAGCGAGAGCTGGGTCTGTGTGTGTGTGTGTGTGTGTGTAAGAGAGACGGAGGAAAGGAGAATGAAAGAAGAAATGAGGGAGCAGGCATGGAGGAGATGAAGTGGCAGCGAGTGTAACCCAAAGGGGAAATGCACTTCAGTGTGAGTTTAATACACCAGGCCGGGGATTTGGCAACCTGCCACACAGCAATTGTTTACCTTTTTGCTCACTGGCTGCATCTGTTCTGTTTTGTAAACGGCACTAAACTATCTGCCCGTAAACACTGGAATCAATAACAACTGTTTGGGGATTTCCCAGCCTCCCCTACGATTCTTTCTTTCTTCTTCTTTTCTCTCCCTAGCTCTCTCTCTCCTTTTCTTTGTGCCATTTTTCACTGCCTCCCCCCTTCTAGTCAAAGCAAGTGTGACGTGAATAGTTTACAAAAGGCTTTTTTTATGCCGAAGAACACATTTGAAGAAAAACGATATGGCTTTGCAAGTAATTTCATTTATTATCAGTCATTATTCCTCGCAACCATGCTTGATGTGCTGTAACTTTCATGGAATGTCTCTATACTCATAAAAAAGAAATGTTCTTTACTGGCATCTATGGTTACATGAAGAACCTTAAACAACCATGGAACCTTCCAATTGTACAAAAGGTTCGATATATTGGAAAATGTTCTTCATACCAGGAAAATAAAAAATATATATTTTAAGAATGTTTTACTGAAAGGTTCTAAGAGGAACCCAAAATGCTTCAGTGAACGTCCAAGGAGGCCTCAATATAAATGAACATTTGAGGCAAAACAACACAAGATATTTGTAATCAAATTATATACAAATGCATTTATTTGAAGAACCAAACTCTCGCTTAATAAATCAGGTAGCCTAATCTAAATGGGATTTTTTTTCATACGAAAAAGTCATGCAATTTATACTGAATAGCCTATATTTTTCTAATTATGCCAAGCTCTAAAACATTTTATTGGATAGAAACTTCATCAAGTAACTCTAGGTCAACTGAAAATCATGCGGCTTTTCAAATGTTGTCACCCTTGTGTTGTTAAAAACCTGCTTAATTTTCTTCTGTGGAACATAAAAAAATTTCCTTAAAAAAAAAATATATATATAGCTTTTTTTGTGTTCTGCAGAAGAAAGAAAGTCATATAGGTTTGGAACAATATGAATGTGAACTGTATATGTACCTTTAAAAGGAACACTGCAGTTGAAATGTCTTTAAATCATTTCTCTGTTTGTCTGATCATCCTGACCAGTCAAATATATCACGAGTGGCTTAACCAATGGCATTAGTTTGGAAGCAGTACTTGATGACACAAGGATGAATGAATAATTTTATTTTAATAAAAAAATTATGTTATTGTTGTTTAAATCTTTCCCCTAATCTTAATCAAGAGCAAAAGGGTGATTGCTCGTGGATCATCCTTTTCAAGGTTCAAACCTGCAGTCTTTAATCTTCTCCCCATACTGAACAATGCACAGGTTTTTTTTATTGTGTAACAGTTGCCCACAAAGCACTTAGAGCTTTATGTAAGCTTCCTCAGGTCATCCTTCTCAAAAGTATATTCAGCACTCTTACATTCTTGAAAATAATGTACTCGGGTAAAGCTTTTACTTTCCTCAGTTGCCCGATCTCTCTTGCATTATAATTGTATTTAGTTCTAATGTGTGAATTCCCTGCTGCTCTTTATAGATATTTCTCAAACACTTGAGCAGTGTTCGGTTAAAGACTTTTGCCTCCTCCGTCCGTTGTTCCATCTATCTACTGTGCTCCCAGGCCTTCCCTCTTTTACTACATCTGCTATGAGTGCAATGCCCTTTTAACGACCCCGGCGAGGCCCTGACTCTCAGCTCTTTTCACAGTAAACGACACGTATCACTGCTCTCAACACCTTCAACACCTCCACCCCATCAGCGTGTTGTAATAACCCCCATTATGGCTTCAGTAGCTGGGCCATCCTCCCACACAAGACTCCTAATGGTTAGCTATGAGAGAGGCCCTAATAAGCCGTTAATGGCGGGGTAATAAATAGCCAGACAATGGCTGGGTGAGAGGAAAAGACAAGATAGAATGACAGCAGAGCATTAAACATAAAGGTGAGATGGCCGCTCTAAGTGTGAGTTAGTGGTTGGGGTGTAGAGGACGGGTGGGGTTCAAGGACACCTCTTAGAGGGATGGAGATGGATGATGGATGTTAGGTTTTGAAACATTTTGCAATGTATGTAGAAGGCTGTGTCATTAATTGTCCTGAAATAGAAAATTAACTTTGATTGTAACAGTGATGTAAGGATTTGGCTATAGGAAATAAGAAATGTGTGCAGGTAACATCAATGCGTTGATTAAAACAGAGCTGCTATAATTACAAGATGCTGACATTCAGAGCTGATCAGGCACATCTCTTGTTTCTCCTCATTTTTTTTAGTCTGTTCTCTATTAAGGTATAGTTTACCAAAAAAAAAAAAAGTCAGTATTTACTCACCCTTTATCCAAACCAATATGACTTTAGAAAATAGAGCGGCTCTTTTCCATTAAGAACAAGTGGTTTACTGTATAATGTCCAAATTGTCCAAAAATTTAAAATATCATAAAGTTTGCCCATACAATAAATGCGTTCTTTTCAATTAAATTGTTATTATATATATATATATATATATATATATATATATATATATATATATATATATATATATATATATATATATGAGTTTTATTTATTTTCATGACTATGAAAATTGTAATGTGGAATTATATATGGAATTATATATATAACAAAAAAGTGTGAAACAACTGAAAATATGTCATATTGTAGGTTCTTCAAAGTAGCCAACTTTGCTTTGATTACTGCTTTGCACACTCTTGGCATTCTCTTGATGAGCTTCAAGAAGTAGTCACCTGAAATGGTCTTCCAACAGTCTTGAAGGAGTTCCCGAGAGATTCTTAGCACTTGTTGACCCTTTTGCCTTCAGTCTGCGGTCCAGCTCACCCCTAAACCATCTCGATTGGGTTCAGGTCCAGTGACTGTGGAGGCCAGGTCATCTGGCGCAGCACCCCATCACTCTCCTTCTTCAGTGTGACTCTACAATTTAAAGAAATATGTTTTATAAAGAAAACTCTTTGAATGAGAAGGTGTGTCCAAACTTTTGGTCTGTACTGTGTATATATATATATACTACAATCATAATTTGTAAAATAACAGGCATTTGAAGCAGAGTGATTTAAGATTAATTCAATTTTGAATTTTTGTAAGGACAAATCAATTTTTCAAGCAGATTTCACACCAGGTTCAAGTTGGTAATGTAGATTCTCTGAGTAGGTTTTTTTTTTTTTTTGTTATACTTAATGGCTTTTATGCCTTTATTAGATAGGACAGTAGAGAGTGGACAGGAAAGCACTGAGTGGAAAGAGGGGAGTGGGATTGGCAAAGGACCTCGGGACTCGGGTCGCCACGAGCACAGTTGCGCTATATGTCATCACACTAACCACGAGGATGTTAGCGCCAAGAACGCTTGGATTTCAAGTGACTTCTTTGTGAGCTGTGCTTCATACATCGCAACTCTATTGACAATGGACAAACATTTTTGCTAATGTGACCACACCTAAAGTGATAAAATGCACATTTTTAACTGGACTGTTTCTTTGAGACTTTATCAATTGTGAGAAAAAGGCAAGAAAACTCATCGTAGACCCCACTTATACAGATGAAGGCGTTGCAGAGCACTGGGCACCAGAACATCAGGCGCAAGAACAGTTTCCTCCAACAAGCCATCTCCATCTATAACTGTTAGCACAACCACAGTATTTTTAACAGCGCAGTGTTCACTACAGCATTATGCAGCGAAGATGTTCATTATGTAAATATACGTTTTAATTTACACCGTTGGAATACACTACACTTAATTTGCACAAACCTGTACATAAGTGTTCTGTTTACTCTCTCTGTATGTTTATTCATGTAATATATGTTCCTGTATATATGCATAATATAAGCGAGCTCATACAAATCCTAAGCCAGTGAAACACTTATTATGGTAATTCAGTCATGATGTTTGGAGTGATTTTACTGACAGGCTGATGTGCTTGTATGAGCGGGAGTGTATCTCCATGCATTCATGTAGCCATTCTCCCAGTTCTGCCTCACAGTCTCCCTCTGGACCCCATTAATGAAGAGCCAAGATCCTGGTATGACACGCTCACCTGTGAAAAAAATATGTGCACACACCTACAAACATGTATACATCACAAATGCATGAATTTATTCCAGGCGCTCACTGACCCACCTCATGGGGTCAGTCTCTGCATCGCTATAATCTGCTGGCTTGCAAAATTAAATAAAATGGCACAGAAAACCCCCAAAACAAATGCATGTATGATCACCGTATGTGCCTGATAAATTGGAGAGAAATGAAAGAATAAGATTGTCATATTGCCGGCTTGTTGATAACAAAGTGACAATATGGTGTTAGAATCCAGAGGCGATATTGTTGCAATTATTTGGGGCTCCTTTCTTTTTATTTCTCCCCTCCCTCCATCGCTTTCCCACTCAATCTTCCTGGAGCTTTCATAGCCGGGGCTAATGCCTTCCTGATCCACTCCCCAATGCCTTTTCTGTCAGAGGAAGTCATTTAAGAGCACACACAAAAGTATTTGTTGAAGTGTCTGAAAATACCGCAGCCCTCTTCTCCGCGGCCCATTCTTCAGGCCTAATGCGGAACATCCCCTGGGTGATGGCTTTGGCAGCTGCAGAAATGGGAGAGCCACGCTGGAGATGAGGGTCATCGGCGGGTTACAGGAGAAAGTTTGTGGCCAGCAATGTTTGACTGTAGATTTGAGGGGAAACTTTACTGCCTCTGTGGGATTGGTGTAGATTGCGAGGCCACGGTTCACAGCTCCCTGGTGTCAAATGCACATTCACAAAGTCTTTCAGTTCTTATTTATTTCATTTATTTGAGAAACATGCCATCTTGGATTCCAGAGTTGTTGATGGAATGTCCTCAAGGTAACCTTCGATATCCTTTACAATATCAGTCTCCAAAAATCTTTTAATTTTCATGAAAAAAAATATTTTGAAGCAATTATACAGAAATTATAGAAAAGAGTTCTGGTTAATATTTCTGTTACATTTTTTTTTTAATAAAGTAATGTGTCCTTGCTTTACTTAAAAAAAAAAAAAAAAAGTTTTTACTGTCATTTTAAACAGTTTAATGAAACCGAAATAGTTTACTTTTACAATTACATTTAGTTATTTAGCACTTTTATTTTTAAGCACCAAAGTGACTTAAAAATAAGGACAATGGAAGCAATCAAAATCAACAAAAGAGCAAACTTTATGAAAGTGCTATAATAAGTCTAAGTTAGCTTATGTATAGAGTGCTAGAATTAGAGGGTCAAATACATTTGGAAGAGATGTGGTTTTAGCCGATTCTTGAAGATGTAATTCAACCAGGAGGGAAAATGTTTTGAAAAAAAGCTTGTGAAAATGATTTTTTGCCTCTTGGATGGCACAATAAAGTGACTTATTTGCAGAGCGCAAGCTTCTAGAGGGCACATAAGTCAGAGTCAGTAATGGTTTTGTAGGCAACCATTAATAATAAAAATAATTAATTTTCTTCATAAATAAAAAGCTACACTTAATCCAAAAGCAGTTTGTATATATATATTGGTAACATTTAATTGTATTATGCTAGATTATTTACCAGTGACAAGTCCTCTTGAAAGACTTTTAAATGTATGAAATGAAAACTTTTCTGGACTCATGTTGATGTGCTTACATTTCAACCTTCTAAAACCCTAACCAAAAGAAACTCTCTGTGTAGAGTTCGGCAAATCTTTAAAAGCTAAATAGCATTTGACTTGGACGAACCAAATATGTGCATAGTTACTGTTTGGTGCTGGTTAAGGTGGTGGATTAGCATGGCCTTCCAAAATGTATCCGTTTAATCTTTCCGACAAGTGCAACCATTCTTCAGCCATTTGACTAAAGAAGTCTTGATGGTAAACTATCACATGCATTTACATTTAATCATTTATGAAGTTCCTTTATTCAAAGTAACTTTCAAAGGAGAACCATCACAAACAATCATTCAAGAACCGACAATATTTGCAGTACCCGATGCCAGGAGTAAGCTAGTGTAGTAAAAATGAAGAAAATATTTGTAGCTAATTTATAGCCTTTGTTTATGGATGTGGTTTATTTAAGTGTTCGCAGAAGAGTTGTGTCTTCAACTGTTTTTTCAAGTCTGTGATGGTCTCAGCAGAAAGAGTGGTTGAAAGCTCCACCACAGAACCTCAAGAAAAAAATAAGCTGTTCTTTCCAGCAAAGATGTCTGTCAACATTTTTTCCATGACCGACTCTTTGTTGTGTCTGTCTACAGCTCCTCAGCATCCTCCCCAGAGAGAGCGAAGCTTCAGCCTTACCTCCCATCAGCTCAGGTGCCTGACCCAGCTGACCAACACCTTACTGGAGCTGGAACAAACTGTGGAGGACCTGGCAACCCATCTGGGGTTCCTTAACTGCGCTGGAGAATCAGTATGCAGTGGCAAAGGTTCACTTTAACAACTATTACTAACAATTTCACACACATATGCATGCTAGAGTCAAATCTGTCAGATACAGGTCAGTGAGACGTAATGAAGTCCAGTTTTTAAGGGAAAATCCTGTCATCAGTTGAATCACCCTCGTGTCGCCTCAAACTTGAACGACTTCCTTTTCGAAAAATAAAGTGTAGTCCAGTGTTGAAATGTTAGGTATTAGTAAATTTTTATTTATTTATCTATTTTATAGTTTTACAGCAAATAAGAGTAAATACATGCTTAATGTTACAACAGATTTATATTAGTGCAGTCAAACGTTTAATCATGTTTAATAATATCAAATATAATATAAATATAAATATATAAATGTATATACATGTAAATATTTTCTAAATATATACTGAATGCGTGTGCATTTATATTTACAGTACATAATAAACAGAACACATGCATATATTATGTAAACAAAAACTTTTATTTTGGATGCAATTAATCGCGATTAATCATTTGACAGCACTAATGTATATATAAAATAAATACAATTCTATCAAACTTGCTATTCATCTAAAGTTGTAAAAATAAAATCAAGTGTTCCACGTTAAGCAGCAGAACTGTTTTCTGCATTGATAATAAGAAATGTGCACCAAATCAGCATATAAGAATGATTTCTGAAGAATCATGTGAAAATTCAGCTTTCCCATCATAGGAATAAATGTATTAAATAGAAAAGGGTTATTATTTTTATTGCACATAAAAACATAAAAAAAACTTCCTAACCCCAAACTTTTTTTTTTTTTTTTTTTTTTTTTTTTTTTTTTGCGTTTCACAAAAGAAAAGAAATAATTTAGGTTTGGAATGACATGAGGGTGAGTACATGAAGACAGAATTATTTTTAGTGATCTGCAATATCTCTTTAAAAACTATAGTACTTAATCTCATAATCAACAAAACAACCAAAGTAAGCAAATGTCCCGCTGAAGCAACTGTGAAAACATATACAGATCCAGATAAGTGGTTTATGTTGCTCTCAGACTTGAATGCGATCTATGCCAGTCAACAAGATATATGGTGGTGGTTTTTTTCCCGATGAATATCAGCATAGTGTAAATAAATGACAGCCGATCAAGATTTGTGACAACAGTCTGCTCCAAATCTGACATGTGAAATGATTTGTCACCGTGGGAGTGGAAAACCTCGAGCTATATTGTGCTCGACGGAGCCTTTAAATACGACAAGCCTCCGATTCCTGCGTATAATAGCGACATCTCTACAGGCAGCTTATGAAGCCAGACTGGTGGCCTGTAGCGCTACCTAGTATACATATGCTTGTTTTAATGAGAGTTTCCTCGCCTTTCTTTACAGCTCTTTTACTGTTCTGTGCGTGTGTGTGTGTGTGTGTGTTTCTTTTTTGCATGTAGAAACATGCTTCTACACACACAAATTGAGGAGGCAGGGAATTTATTTCCATTTATTTTTTTTTCTGCTATGAAAGTGACTGGTGCGTTTAGTAATTTCTGTAAAGGTTACATTAAAAAACAGGACAAGCAGAAAAGGGCTGGATTCACTGAGAAGTAAACAGCCTTTAAAGGGCAGTTATCCAAATCATTAATTCAGCCAATCAAACGACTTAATTACCAGAAATTCATCAGATGGGCTTAAAGGTCAAAAAGTGACATGCCGGCTGCTTCTCTTCTCCTTCGCCTGGCTCGACTCTCTCTCTTCTTCAACTAAATTGCCTCGCCCGGGGTCTCACTTCCGAAGCGTCTGATTAGAAAAACGC
Source organism: Carassius auratus (assembly GCF_003368295.1). Lineage (NCBI taxonomy): Eukaryota > Metazoa > Chordata > Actinopteri > Cypriniformes > Cyprinidae > Carassius > Carassius auratus. The sequence continues at coordinate 8,177,964 of NC_039272.1, read as the reverse complement.
GGCCTTGATGCATGCACTTTTAATTTGCCCACAACAAGCGCGCACACACACACATTCATCCTCCCTATAACCCTTCCATGGATTAGCCCAGATATGGCCATAGCTATCAGGGGTTCAAATCAACTCCAAAGCCTCTGAATTTAACAAAGCTTACTGTTGCAATTACTGCGTCTGCTTTTTAGCTTTTCCTCGTTTTATTGAGCGAATCACGTTGTTGTTCGTAGGTCGTCACAGCGCAGAGGAGTTTAATATGTTAGCCTAGCCTGACCCTGGCAGCCCGCATATTGACTTATTTTCCAAATGTAGAGCGTGAATGCATATGCTAATATGCTAACAGAACACATGAGAGATTCCTGCGTGAAATGTTTTTAATGAGCTGGAAATTAGAGGATTTGGAGCACATTTCCTTTGGTAAAGCTGTCGTGACAGTTTACTGTAGATGCATTATGTGTGTTTGTGCTTTTTCCATGCAGGGGTCCTGAAGAAGGTCAGGGATGATATGGAGGTGACGGCAGCAGAAGACAAAGCCGCTACTGATCTTGTGCCGCAAAGCACAGAGGTGATACACATCCCTTATTTAATCACGAATGCTGAAAGTATTGTAAAACACATTTTTAACTGTCATTTAAAAGAACCCTGACATTTAAATAAATGCAGACATGTATTAAATGTGTCTTTATTGCTATCTTTATTTCTATAACTCAGGGTTATGGACTTCAGTAAACCTCTAACCCTAAATATTGTAGACAAAATACTAGTAACAAAAAAGGGAAAACCCTTCCATTTCACCCTAGCAACAATATATCATTGGTGAAATATATATATAAAATGGCATGAGCAAGAAGTGCTTAGATTTTCTGCTTGTAATAATACATTATAACCTTATAGTATTGTAATATTGTCTTTAAATGCGCGTTTTATTTTGAAACCGTTAACATATATTCCCATATGACCAACAACAGTACTTATGCTTGTGTGTTCAGGTGGTGTGCCTGGAGTTTGGTTGGAGGGCTGCATTCAGAGCCCTTGTTCCTCAGATGGCTCACTGTGTGAAGGTGGTGCTGGATGACGTTTGCAATAAGAATCTGCAGCAGGAGGAAGCCACACATGCATTGGGCTCTGCCGACATCCTCGTCACCCCTGTTACCCATAGTCATGGCCCGGAAAGAGACTCTCCCAGGATGGTGGCCAAGGTAACATCAGTGGTTTATATGTTAAATGAACAATCCTATTTTCTTATGTTTAAAAATGTAATCTTTGCTGTAAGCGCATTACTGACAAAAGTAATTAAATTAAATTATAACTTATAGTCAACTAATATTTAATATGCTTATTAGAGTATGTTTATTTTAAGCTTAAAATAAATTGTGTCATGTTTCTTGTTCTTTGTCTGAGTTCTGCCAACCTTTAAGTATCTTATGGATTAGGATGCATCTTCTCAGGAATGAAGGCAGTCCAAGCAGCTCACTAGGTTTCGGAACAGAGTTGTAGAGGAAGGTATTTGTGATGAATTTGCAAATATTTCTTTTCTCTTTTGAAATACTTCAGTGGTTCACAGTGACATGACATGTCTGCTCGTCCTGAGCAGGCACCGTGGCTGCAGGAGCCTCTCTGGTCCTGTGGGTTTGTTCTGCGCCCAGTGTTTTGCCTCATTTTATCCCTCATCACGGAGGTTCCCGTCTGAGACGAGCTCCACTCGCTGCAGCTCAGGCAGATTGATGAGCCGTCACAGCCTCAAAGGACAGCCTCTGAGCTGTGATAGGATGCAGGTGTTTCGGCCCCTGGATGCCTCCTGCACCTGCCCTTTTTCTTGTTAAAAACATAGATGTCCACAATAGACCAAAGTTTTGTAGAATGAAACTTAAGCAAAGTTTACAATGTACCCACACACTTTCATTTACATTGCATATTGTGCATTACCGTTGGAGGGTTTGGAAGGAAAGGGATCATTTATTATAATTTTTTTTTTTGTTGTTCTCTGAGGTCCACTTATAATGTTATCAATATATCTATATATCTATATATCTATATATATCTATATATATATTTACATATTATATATATATTTTTTATTTTATATTTGTATCGTTATTTACAATACTTGGTGGGTGTGGCTAAACAGGCATCGATGTAGAAGCAGGCGTTGATTTTCTTCAGAAAAGGTGGAAGCGAAGGTTATCCAATCTATTACATCATAAAGTGGCACATTCCACAACCTGTCGTTTTGGCAGATTGGCTTCAATATAAGTTGTTTTTAGACTTGAAACTTGAACAATGACCTCTTGTATGTCAAAAGATCAAGAGAATTTTGATTTCACAGTTCATGACCCCTTTAATTATTAAAGGTATTTAGCAAGGGTGCATTAAACATAAAGACTGTAACTTGTTCCAAAAGATTTCTACTTCAAATAAATGCTGTTCTTCTGAACCTTCCATTAATCAAAGATTCCTGGAACAAAATGTATCAAGGTTTTCAGGAAAATAGTAAGCAACTTGATGCAAAAAAATTTACTCTCGATCTATGTCAGACGGTGGGGGTGGTAATTTAGTATGCAAATGTATTCAAAGAATATAGGAAATGAGAATACAACTCATAACTCACAAACAGATTTATAAGTACTAAAATCAGCTTCAAATATAGAAAATACAAATCCCAATATTAATATAGTTTTAAAAGCAATCCATATATGATGGGTGTTGCCCAATTAAGAGTAATACAAAATGCATTATAATATTCAAAAGTAATCAAGATGTTAAAAATAATAATACAAAGTATACAACAATACCTGTATATCCAAAGTCAAAAGTTATACTAATATTCATATAATAACAAATAATATAATAATAATCATATCTGAGATGAATAAAACCTGAGAGAAGTTGAAGTATTCAAGTGAGCCCGGAATCAAAGATAAAGAAGAAGGTGAGCAAAGACTAAGTCCAGCTAGAAGGGTCCAGTCTGAACTCAACCTGAGCTAAACCAGGAGGGGTGCATTGCCTCCTCTTATAGCTCTGCCAAACAAAGGAACTCATGATTAAAACTACAAACCGTCTATGCAGCAAATATCAAGAGGTGTTAAATCATTAATCCAAAAATATCAGATGAGCTCTGCAGTCTGGTTTCAGTTCCCTATTTCAGAACAGTCAGCCGATAGTTGTTGCTTGTTGGACTTTGAGCATTGCTCAGAAGACTGTAAATTAACCTCAAATTTAAATACATGATGCACATACTCAGCTTGTTTGCTTCTATTTCTGCAGACGTCTTCTTAGGTCTAAAGTTCAACTGAGGCCTTCAGAAACAGACTGTTCTGTACTTTTAAGCACGTAGCCAATGCCCTCAAGACAGAGGTCCAAATTTGGGTTACACCACAACTGTTTTCAACATTGATGATAATAATAAGAAATGTTTCTGGATCACCAAATCAGCATATTAGAATGGTTTCTGAAGGATCGTGCTATACTAAGGGAACTGGAGTAATTTAGTGTTATCAAAGGAATAAATGAAACTTCTGAAACCACAGTTATTTTTCAATTAAACAGAGGAGACTTCAAACACCTTAAAAAAATTTACAAACTCCAAACTTTTAAACTGGTGTATTTATACAGTAAATGCTTATTGCTACTTTTTCAGACATTGTTTAGTATTGACCTCTGCCCGCAAACCTTTTTTAAACCTTTGCCCTCAACAAAAAATACACTTTCGAGCAAAAAGAAATGTCGAATGTGTGCATACCATTTCATTGATGTCGCTACATGCTGCTGACACCCCAGGAACCACACCACTAACAAGTGTCAAAATTTGTTCACACTCAAGACCTGTACAACACATTTACGTGTAGGTCAGTGCTTCAGAATGAGCAGCCCTCATCTCAAAGGTTAGCATGTGCATTTATTTGCATTCTCTGCTGCTCTGAGTGTCTCAAAACCCCTTCTTTTTGACACATGTCACCATGGCCCATAAGTAGGCAGCATTATGCTAGCCCAGGCCTGACTTAGCCAGAACGTAGTCAGTCCAGATGTATTACAGAGATCAATATTTCAGCCATTCATATTCATACATTCATGCTTTGTTTCGAACTCTCCGAGTTACCAGACCTCCCGTCTGCATAATATTTCAGCGAATCATTTATCAACCCGAAACCGCCATCCAGCTATTGACCACCTCATGTTGACGATCGTCCTTAACCCTGTGTGAGGAGAAGGATTTAGCACCGTTCAAAGGTGCAAGAAGACGGCTGCAGAGTTGAGCTCTTAAATGTTTTAAAGCTTTGCTGAGAAATAACCTTGCGGTGGCTGTCCTATTGGAATCCATATCTTTGATCTGCTCTAGTTAAGGGTTCTCCGAACCGGAGCAGCAGGCTTTAGAAAGCCATAAATCTCACCGACACCTCTCGGGTCCTCATCACCTTGGATTGGGGCGAATCTTTGCATTCTCGCCCACATCTCTCTCACACTTCCCGCTAAGCTTATAACAACAACACTCAGCCTGTTATCGACTCACTGTCCAGTTTCAAGACCTGTTCAGCCTGTAGGGGCTTCCGGTTTGGCAAGGTCTCTCAGGATGCTTTTGGATGTCAAAAGCAGCACTGGTAAAAAAAAATGTTACCGGTTATCGTATTAGTATCCATATAGAGTGCCAAATCTTTATGGGATATGAAATCCATAAACACTGAAGTGATGTGAAGAGGCAGGAGAAATCAGATGTAAAAACATTTGCCACTGACTATTTTGATGTTAATATTTAGTATAATAAGTTTTAATGTTGTGCCAGTATTTTTTTTTCACTTGTAACTATAGTAACTTGAAGCAATATTTTCTTGATACATACCATATAATTATAAGTTTGATAATATTTATGAATTATATTTATAATAATTCTGTATAATAATTATAATTTAATGTTAATTCGTTTTTTAATGACTTTTTATTTAATTACCTCAGATATTTACTTAATTGTTAAATCAATGGATCATGCCACTGTTTTATTTTTTATTTATAGTTACAGCTTATTAAAATGATTAAGTTGATTACATGTATTAATACTATCAGTAATATAATATTATGGCTAGTATAACAAGAAAAAAGATAATTTCTAAATTCCAGCAGTATTCCAGCAGTATTTTGTAAAACATGTTAATTTAACATTTTATATATATATATATATATATATATATATATATATATATATATATATATATATATATAATAGTTACTAAAATTTACTAAATACATAAAAATATCATATTGTCTTTTTATCTAGTTAATGTCATAAACTTATTGCCTCAGTCCAAAAGAAGTTAAATAAAAAGCGCCAATCCGTAAAATAAGTGTCTCACACTGCTCCAGGGGGTGAACAAAGGCCTCCTGTAGTGAATCAGTGTGTTTTTGTAAGAAAAATATCCATATTCAAACGTTATAATCACTTTAATATAGCTTGCACCAGTACAAGGAAGCAGTTCTTGGAGGATGACATATGAGGTCAGCATTGCACATGTGATGGTGAGTCTCATGAAAACCAATGTTTATTAACAAGAGCAAAGGAAGCAAAGTTTCCTTACTTTAGCAAAGGAAAACTCTTGCTTTATATCAAAATCCTTTGACATTCTTCTTTACAAACCCTCGTTTTGTACTTCTAATTCTTGTCCATTGTTTTGTTTTGATCTCTCCGCTGCGTTTCCGTGGGTGTCTCTTCTGAGCAGCGCATGAGCAATGTTGACTTCATACGTCATTCCCCTGGAACTGCTTCATTTACAACAGTGAGCGCAAGCTAGATTCAAATGATTATTACATTTTGAATATGAATATTTGTCTTACAAAAATGCATGGATTCACTACAGGAGGCCTTTGTTCATTCCCCGGAGCTGTTTGAGACACTTTTTTTTTATGTATGGGCGCTTTTTATTTATCATCTTTTGGACTGAAGCAATGGAGCACCTGCTGACTGCAATGATAGAGCTTGAAAGATCAAAGAACATTTTTGATATAACTCTGACTGGATTCATCTGAAAGATGAAAGTCATATACACCTAGGACACCTCGGGGGTGAGTAAAACACAGCCTAACTTTCATTTTTGGGTGAACTAACCCTTTAAATGATGTTATCATGATAACCCATGCTGTGCTGCATCTATTGTGCCTGAACATGGTGAAACGGCAGACTGTGTAATGCAGATGCTGAAGTTTAGTGGAGAAGCATGATCTCACCTCTGTCTTGCCTGTCCGTGCTTGATTGATAGACTTGCTATTGGGAAAGTTTCCATTTAACATGTGCTGGGGTTTTTGTCCATGTTCGCAGAGGCCTTGGGACACAGTAACTCCCTGTGGAAGGGGGAAAGGGTGGTGTGGAGGGAGATATATACAATGCACACATATATTTTACTGCTCTCGAATCGGCCAGCATCGTAACTCATTTCTATAGGTATATAAATTCGACAGTGAACCCAGCACATGCGTTTGACTCTTCAGCATGCCCAGATTTGCTGCCGCCAATGCTAATCTGCATTGAACACGTGTGGCTGGGAGGAGGGATGGAGAAAGGAACAAATGGAAGTGCTAAATGGGGATAGATCCACAATGATGTCTTCATTTGTCAAGGGTAGGAGACCTATAGGTGGAGGAAGTTTGGTGTATGTTCTGTTCCAGGGCTGCCTCTTTTTGGCAGTAACCCTTAGGGGTCTTCCTTTCAAGCTGCGTGCCTCCTGAGGCAATGTAAGGCAGATGTAACAGGCACACACACTTTCGTAATCATTTTGAAGAGAAAATACCAGTGCTGATTCCCTGTTTCCTCCAGGACAAATGTGGAAAAATGAGATAAGTGTTGCTTCTCTCTTCAGGCGCCACAGGAGGGGAACTGCAGGTATTTGAATCAGAAAATGGCCCTGAACGTCTCGCACAGTCATATCGGCATGGATGATTTGGTTATTCTACTACAGTAAATGCTAGTTCGTTCGCATATGATAGAGCTGTGTGAGCTGCTGAAATGCAATTTTGGTCTTCAAAAAGGGAAATGTGAGTGTTGTATGATAAAGGATTTCTTACTGTATAGTGCTGAATGCTTTTTGTTGGTTTTAGACGGAAAGGATGGAGTACCTGAGAGTTATTTCACAACAACTATCTGCAAATAATTCTACCGAATGGCCGTGATAGTAAGGAAGCCTGTCTAGTGTGGATAACTGTTTGGTTGCACCAAAGAAGTTCTTTAGCTTTAAAAATATATCCATCATTGTCGGAGATGAAGCCTGACAGGTTGTTTATGTGCTCCAATATGTTATGTTATGATGTTTCTCAAGCTAGCCATTCTCTTCCCCATTTTATTTCTGGAAAACCGGACATAATGCAATATAACGTAACATAAGATAAAATAATGCATATTTGATATGTCTAATTGTTTTAATAATTGTAACATTTTGTAAGGACAAAATAATGAACTAAGTGAGGGATACATTTATAATCATGTATTGATTATCTATAAAAACACATTCAAGAACTTCACATACTCACTTTATTTCCAGTTCTGTGCAGATGTTGTGGAGCAGATGGATGCTTTTCACCCTCTGGCTGTGGCATTTAGAGAGGAGAGCCTGCTGCCCGTGTGCTCCAGCTACGTGGAGGTGTGTGGCCGTGTGACTTCCTTCCTGTTGACCAGACTAGAGGAGAGGGCAAGGGAAGTGCCCGCCTTAGCTCCCTTCAAGAACCTGCCTATTCTGATGGCCACCAGTGTGTACATCCACCAGACACTCTTACACTATGAAAGCCAGCTCAGAGACTCCACACGCATGTGAGTTACACTCATTCTATAAAGCACCAAACTCATGTATGTCCATTATAGAGCATACAGTGTTTTCAGCTAGACTACAATTAGATCAAGTAGAAATACACTGCATAAAAATACGTTTCTTAAAGGTATAGTTCACCCCAAATTTAAAAAATCCGTCATTACGCTAAATCGCCATCACCTGCTTTTAAATGGAGCGGAATTTAATAGACAGAGCCATAGATCACTGACAAGCTATGCAATATCACTTTCTTTATCCCAGATGAATCGCCTTCGATAATGAACGTGATTTTTCGTAGCTTGTTTTTATTAGTTGCTTAAACAATTAGAAGAAAAAAAAACCAGCACCATGCATGTATGTATAGTTTAATACAAAGGATCGAAAACCAATCACAAAATTAGGCTTCGTTCTTCATTCAAAAACATGAGATACAGTGTGATGGGGAAAAACTGAAATAAAGTCTTGAGACATTTTTCAAAAAAAGTTTAACTTACATTAATTTTAAATGACTTTCTAAACATGTTGCTCTTTTGTGCGAGATGCTAGTGCGATGCTGATAGATGTACCTCAAGGAAATGTGACAAATATGTGTTATGTGTGAACGACTTGGTTTCAGTTTTGATGTAAACAACATCTTCTACACACTGATGCTCTTGTTTTCCGCAGTGTATTGTATAATATATATTGTAATATATTGCATCTAGTGGGTTCAACTGGAAAGGCGAACAAAAGCATTAAAATGCAATGACACTTACATTGTCATTGCATTTCATGTGCCACTAATAAGGCTGCCTGACGGATGACGCGGACCTAAAATTCGAATACAGATTTTTTGCATTCGAATGTGTATTTTTATTTTTTTTCAACTAATATTCGAAATTATTATTATTATAAATTTTTTTGACAGATTGATTCAAAAGCTATACCTTATTTCCAACCTTTTTTCTGTAGTGGATGTGGTGTAAGGAATGACAATGAAGCCTGATCCTCTATGGTGTGGTACCCCTGATTTCATAAATTACTCCAAATCTTTCCATGGATGATAAAATTTGAATATAAAACGGTATATAAAAAATCTCAGCTTGGGTTTGACCTGTGCATTTGTACATAAAAAGAAAAGTGTTTGGAGAGGGTGAGCGTTTTCTAAAGTTCACCGATTTACAGTGCACTTTGTCAAGCCCAGGTTTCCCCGGCCAGGCAGCCTGTCAGATGGATGCCAGATTCACTAAAATGCTGTAATTGGATTGTAAAGAACCAGAGTAAGACGTATGGGAGCTGGTGCACTCTGACAGAACTATTTGCCTATGTATTTGTAAGGTTAAAGCCAAGAATGAGTGACAAAAAGTGTGTGTGTATGTGTGTGTGTGAGAGAGAGAGAGAGACATACAGTACATAAAAAGGGTATCAGACTGTCTGTGTGGCCTTGTACTTGAAGAGAGGGAATGAGGAAATATTAAGGGTGGAAGAAGGAGGTGTTGAATGATTGACAGGTAGTAATAGGAGCCATTTGCTGATATTAATCACTTAGTGTCTCTTTGACCTGTAAACTACACCTCTTTTGCCTTAACCCAGGCCTTGTGTCTTTGATGTCTCCAACCTCAGGCCTCTAACTCAGCTGCCCATTCAGAGAAGCCAGGATGTGATGGCAGCCCTGCACGATCACCTGACCAGCTACTGCATCCATGTGTGTGCCGTTAGTATACTGCAGGATGCCGAGAGCCACTACTGGAGTGACCCCAACCCGTTTTACGAGGTACAGATGGCTGTTGCTTTTCTGGCAGTATTTCAATAATAGCTCATGTTACGTGTAAGCCTGTTGAAGGCATTTCTTTAGGGTTGGATTAGGTTATTGGAAGACAAAACATCCTGTACCTCTACCTGTGCTCAAGGACAAAGCTGTGGTTAAATCACAGAGCATATTCACATTCAAATCATAAGTGTGTCTGGATTGAAATGCTGCGACATTGGTTAATAAATGATCAATTGTGCTATTGTATTCTTAAGTAGGCTGCCTCTTAAATTCTTGGATTTGCATGCTGCTGTTGCACGTTGTCCTTGACTATTTAGTTGACTTCTCTCAGGCTGTCATAAAAGGAATCAGGTGTGTACATCCAGCCTCAGTGCTGCCATGCTAAAGAGTATTTTTTATAAGCGCATTCAAAACATCTCTCTTATTTAAAATGCTTGAGGATGCAGGGCACATTTGTAACCAATCACAAATATCGCAGTGTCAGACAGCCTGACAAATTGAATCGAATCAGTATGTTTTCATGTAAACACTCTTGTCTTTCCTTCCTTTTTTATTTATTTATTTATTTATTTTTCTAATACACATTAGGGCTAGGTAAGCCAATATATTCACTATTTGCTATGTAATTGTGATTTGCTTTGTTGGTTTTTAGCAATACATAGTTTGGTATTGTGAATGTTGTCTTTTGTTTTGTTTTGTTTTGTTTTGTTTGGTTTGGTTTTGGTATGTGGATCTGTTTTGTTGACCAGTGGAAAACAGGATTATTTGGGGAAGCTGTTTTAAACTAAAACTGGTTATATTATTACAACAGATATGGAAATTGTAGCTTAAATTAACGTGTCGAATTTTGTTTAAATTATTTTAATCAACATTTTTATCACAAATTTCATTCAACAGTTTGTTTGTATCATCATCCAAAAATTAAATTAATTGTATTATTAAAATGTTTTAGATATAAAATAATATATAAGCAAATAATTGGTAAATTATGAAATATGTGCACGTATAAATGGGAGTATATATATATATATATATATATATATATATATATATATATATATATATGTGTGTGTGTGTGTGTGTATATGTATATGTGTGTGTGTGTGTGTGTGTGTATACAGCAGGTAAAATACGTATTGAACACGTCACCATTTTTCTGAGTAAATATATTTCTAAAGGTGCTGTTGACTTGAAATTCCAGATCACCAGATGTCTCACCAGAAGTAATCCATAAATACAAATAAAGCAAAACAAATAAGTTCCGCAATTAAGTTATGTGTAATAAAATGGAACAACGCATGGGAAAAAGTATTGAACACATGAAGAAAGGGAGGTGCAAAGGCATGACCCAAGACACCAGCTGAAATCAGTATTTAGAACGCAAATCTTGCCCTAGTCAGTGGAAATGAATATTAGCTGGTTCAGTCCCAACCCCTACTATACCAGGATGATGAAGATGAAACAAGTGGACATCTCAGCAAGACAATGATCCCAAACACAGCCAAGGAAACTCTTAATTGATTTCAGAAAAATAAAACAAAGCTGCTAGAATGGCCAGCCAATCATCTGACTTGAATCCAATAGAAAATAAGAACTAAAGATCAGAGTTAACAGAAGAGGCTCAAATAACATTTAAGATTTGAAGACTGTGTGGAAGAATGATCCAAAATCACTATTACTACTACTATTACTACTAGAGTAATGTATGTGACTAGTTTCTCCATGCAGGAGACATCTTGAAGCTGTCATTACCAACAAAGGCTTTTGTACAAAGTGTTTAATAAAGTTCAGTAGTTCAATACCTTCTCCCTGTGTCACTCCATTTTAATACACATAGCTTAAATTCTGAACATATTTGTTTTGTTTTATTTATATGTATGTATTACTTGGGCTGTTACCGACATCTGGTGAAAATTTGATGCTGTCGTGTTCAATACTTATTTTACCCGCTGTGTGTGTGTGTGTATACACATACACACACAGCAGGTAAAATAAGTATATTCTATTTTTACTTTTTTGCTGTAAGCACTTTGAATTCATTTGGCTTCAGTTGCTGATAAATTAAATATATATTTGATTAAAATTAAAAACAGACCAAAAATTTCAGACCAAATAAGAAGCATGGATATTTATATTAAAGAGCATAAGGATATTTATTAATCAGAAAAATAATCTTGGGTGTAAGCTATAATCTAGCTATACCATTCTCATAATGACCGTTCCTCTAGTCGTTTCAATAAGCCTTGTGGTGCTCTGAGGCAGCGTTAGACTCAACCATCTGTTTGTTGAAGAGTGTAGCCCTAACCTTACTTCCTTTAAGATATCGGCGCACACATGAGCTCTCTCACGGATACGTACGCACACATCCGCCCGTTGCGGGTCTGTGGGGCAGACTGGCCTGCTGTGTGCAGGTGTGCGGCTGGCTATGTGAGTCTGCTCCTCTGTTGACCTGTATCCCCTCTTCCCCCACCTCTCTTTTGCCTTCTTCCATTACCCCTCCATTTCACTTCCTATTGAGCAAATGCCAAAGGGGCAAGTGCTTCCAGAGGCCCAGTCACTAGCACTAAATCCCTGGGTCCGGACGTGTGGTCATGGCCCTGTGTGTCTCTTTCTATGGCTGACTTAGCCCTGGCTCGCTGGTGGACCACGTCCCAGCTCTCATTAGGAGATGTAGTACATGGTTGTTAATAATCTCTCTTTGGTCACACTGTGAACTCCTAATGCTGCTTCCTCTTTGCCTGAAAGTAATTAGCCTCTTAGGAAACAAGGGTCTCTCGTCCTTTTTATCATTTTCGCCTTTTCTGAATTGTTTCTAATTTTTGCTTCTCTGTTTGAGCTTTTCAGCAGGTACAGTATCACAAAATTCTGAAGCATTTCAGCAATTGAAGTTTAACCCTTTAGATCAGTCATCTCACTGAGTATTTTATGTAAATTATGAGTAAATTATGAGTATTTTAGTAAATTATGAGTATTGTGTCATAATTTGTTTTAATAAAAGTGCAGATATAACTTATAATACACTTAAACTTTCATTAAAACTGGTTTTTAATTTAAACTTGATTATTTACGCAATAAATTTTGAATTATATTATACTCTTATGGCTGGACAAAAAATATAAGTGCATACTTCCAGGAAATATTTTAATTAGTTTAAAAGCCAAATACTTAACATGCATTTTTCTTTTATAATAACTTAATATTTTTCTTAATTGAAATTTATACATAAAATATAGCTGCCTTTGTGTTTTTGGAAGATGGTCTCTACAGGAGGATAAAACCTCTGTTTTAAAGTGAAACAAATCAGCTAATTCAGCAAAACATCACATAATTCATCAAATCTGTTGTTTATACTTGCTCATGTTTATGCTGTTTTCCCCCGGCCAAAAATGACATCACTTTCTGGAGGATAATGTCAGTGGCTTTTGTTATTTAAAGGGATATCGCAAAAGACTAACAGGATGGAAAGTGAAATTAAGGACACAGGAAAAAGCTATAAAACCTCATTTAGGAAAAAGCCGTAAAACTGATATTTCGAAGAAAACTTCCTTTGATCCATAGTTAAGAAAAATTGCAGAAACATCTGGAGCTTCTCTTAATTTACAATTTTTCATGTTAAAAGATGTGCTATTTTGCCTGTAGAAATAGCAACAACTGCCTAAACTTCAATAATAAAAGAATTTAAACTCACTTCTATGTTCACCTAATTGTGATATTGTGCAGTAGGAAAAAATACACAAATGTACACAATAATATACAATGTAATTTCCATTTTAAGATCATAAGTTATGATATTTTATCCAATGTGTAAAGTCAAGTGTGATGAGACTTGAGATGTCCTGTGTAACGGGAATGACCTGGTCAGTGTGCATGTATGTCTGGTTATTGTTCAGTGGAGCAGTGATTGAATATCCAGATTAAAACTTCAAAGTATCCATGTGCTCTCTCTCTCTCTCTCTGTGGTAATGAGGGGTCCAGGTGCAGCGTGCAGGTGGCATGACCATGAGGTTCTAGAGGAAGACTGTCTGGAAAGACCTTCTGTCTTTTTCTTTCTCTTATATTCTGTTTATATTTGCCATGATATCATCATCATATCTTTACAAGTCTCTTTGTCTCTTTTTGTCTCCTTCACCTTTTTTTTTTTAAGGGTGAAAGGTGTTCTTTCTCCATCCAGATGTGGCACTATTTTCTCAGAGGCCTGCGCAGTGACCTTTGGGGCACAGTTGCCCCCTTGCAGGCCCGGCAGACCCTGGCCCAGGTGCTGTGTGAGACCCTGGAGGTCTTAGTTCAGAGGTACTCAAGAGCACGACCCTCCTACAAAAGACTCTCCCAGATCAGGTACTAGATGTGAAGATAGTTCCAAAACCTGACACATTTTTACTTTAATGCTTTTGCTACTTTTTCTATTGTGTGGGCAGGGAATGGGATCTTCCACCATTACATTTCTACAGTACAATTTATTATCATTTTGTCTGTTCTTATGTTTTTATTTACTATATTATATATTAAAAAACAGTTTGTTTTGTTCTTATACATATGTGTGTGTGTGTGATATACATATGATATTCTTTTATTATTTTTTGCTGCTGTTACCAATACCAACCGTGCCTTTCTTTCTTTCTTTCTTTCTTTCTTTCTTTCTTTCTTTCTTTCTTTCTTTCTTTCTTTCTTTCTTTCTTTCTTTCTTTGTGTGTGTTTCTCCTTTGCCACTTTAATGATTAAAAACCCCATTTCCTATGATATATTAACCATAATGAAACCGAATGTCATGAAGATCATTCATTTCCACAATTTTTTGTAAATATGAATGGCTCTACATAACAATCGGCTCAAAATTCCCAACCCTAAAGAAGTATAAAAGAGTATTTGAACCTGCTGGATTTTGTAAGCGTCTGGCTGTAGCCAGCAACTTGAACTGTTCTATTTCTCATGTACCATTTTGTGTAGCGTTTAGCTTTCATGTGCATTCGATTGCTACGTTGTGGAGATGCGTCATGCAGGAAATGGCCATGCATGGTTATAGTCACCCGTCTACATCTTGTGGTCAGCGGTCACACTCAAGCACATTCTAACAGAGAGCAGTCATCCATGCTGTCTGATTGAATGATCTTACCGTATTTCTGCTGCACTGAGAAGCACAAGCCCACCTACTATCAGGAACCTCGGGCTTAGCAGACAGTGTTGAATGCTTTAGTGATTATGCCGGTGTTCGGCCTGGGGGTCAAAGCAGATCTCCAGATTTGTAAAACAGTCTCTCTTTGTTAGCACATGGCCCCGCTTCAGCGCCTGGCGGAGGGCCCGATTCTTTCATGCTAGACCGGGTCCAACCGCCTAGGCCTTGTGCGTAGCATTAACACATACTTAAAGTGGTTAAAGATGCCACAAGAGCACGCTTCCTCTCCACTCCAGGACTGATGAGAAAGAGCAGATCGCCCAGGGCCACAGGGAAGAAATGAGTGGAGGGACCGGTTTTTGTTTCAGCAGATGAGGTTTGCTACAAGGACACCCGGTTATGAGCTCTTTGGTGCCGGCTGAGCTCAGGGTCTGCCAAGCAGATGGGCTCTGCCTCTGCTCCCTCCTCTTTTTCTCCTATCTGGTGAAAGGGGAACTTTCTCTGTGCTATAAGGCAGAACTTGGTGGTAGGTGATGAAAAGTTGAGTTTGATAGGGAAACCAAAGTGGGTAGCATGACCTCTCTGGATGCTGAAAGACTGTACAGAATTACACACAGTCAGTGGTTTGAACTGAGTTGGACATGCATGTATTTCAGGTTTGAGTTACTGACACATGTGCAATTGAAAGTAGATGCATGATCGATATAGTAGTGGGTGAAATTGTATATGTAATTTTTCATGCAGATTGTCTTTATTCTTTTTTACATTTTACATCAGTTCATAAATTTGGAGTCAGTAATTGATACTTTTATTCAGCAAGTCTGCATAAAATCAAATGTAACAGTAACTTCTGTACATTTACCAAATACATGCTGTTCTTTCTGTTCATCAAGTAATCCTGAAATATGTCTCTCTCTTCCCCTTTACTTACTGTCAGGTCTATTGTGTCATATATATATATATATATATATATATATATATATATATATATATAGAAAAAACAGCATCTATCTGATAAATGTTTCCACAAACATTTTAAGCAGCCACAAATATTTTTGAACATTGATAATAATAAAAAATGTTTCTTGATCAGCAGATCAACATATATTCAACAAAAAAAACACTTTTGTTTTTGCCCCCATTTTTCATAAGCTGAACTTTTACTCCTGCCAGCTTAAGGCACACCTGTGCAATAATCATGCTGTCTAATCAGCATCTCGATACATAGAAAATGTAGGTATTTTGTGTACATAGAAACAGTCTTAGATCTTTGAGTTCAGCTCATGAAAAATGGGGTCAAAAACAAGAGTGTTGCGTTTATCTTTTTTTTTTTTTCAAGTGTATTAGAATAATGTCTGGCAGATCATGTGACACTGAAGTAATGGCTGCTAAAAATTCAGCTTTGCCATAACATGAATAAATTGCATTTTAAAAATTAATTAACATAAATAAAAGTTATTTTACATTGTAATATTATTTCATAATATTGTTAAAAAAGCTTTGGTGTGCATAAGAGACTTAATTTTCTTTTATTTTTTACCAGTGGTCTTACCAACCCCCAAATTTTGAACGGTATTGTATATCACATTTGCCATCATGCCGTAATATAACACTCAAATAAAATTAATCTTTAATTACACACATAACTTAATAAACACTAAATCATAAAATAACTTACATTTCCACTATATTGGATTGAGTTTTACATATTGACAGCCTGACAGCAGTATTTATTGGGCCTGTTTCAGTGACAGTATGAAGCATAAATGGCCTATTAATTAAAATAATGAATAAGAGAAAAGTCATAATGCTTAATATGGAGTTTGTCTGAATGGGTTTTGCTTTTTACTGAACAGAGTCCATTGCCTTTTGGCAGAAGCATCATTTGTTTATTTTCTATAGAACGTTTCTATGTTTCAGCATTATTTAGGCTATCGCCACTGAAAATCTTCCTATTAATATCCAAAAATAAATGATCAACTAGCAAATATGGCAATATAGTATAGCACAGGAACACATTTGACTTCTTGCTAGATAATGTTGGTTGGGCACAGTGTGACAGTGAGTTATTCCTAATATGTTGTGTCTCATTGCATTCTCCAGGATTGATATTTCAGCTCTTCTGCTGTGCGTGGAGCATCTGATGTGGAGTGTGTGTGACTCTGTGGAGGAGCTGCTAAGGCCTGATGGAGCCCGTGGATCTTGGATGTGGTCCATACACAGCCTGTGTAACCAGCTACTGAGCGTACTGATCGTCCTTACATCACCTCTAGCAGAGCTGCACAGGTAACAGGAGTCACAACAACTTGTTGGATTATTGTGAATTAAATAGGCAATATTAGTACATTGATCAAAATGCATTCCCCTCTCTCTATATATTTATTTATTTATTTATTTTTATTGTCTAGGGTTTTTCAAGGAGGCTGTGGTGGAGGAGGTAGCAGTACTCCAAAGTTTCCTGAGGGAGTGAACAGTCATGAAACAAAGTGGCTGAGTGTTATCAACCCAAAACTATTCACAGAGGAGCTGCTGAGGTACTGATAGCATTAAAGTTTGCACAGATACAGTTTGAACTGAACTGAGCTGGACGATGACATCACAGTCTTTACAGTTGTCCTTTTGCATGACTACACACTATTCTCTTATTTAATACTGTAAAGCAGCTGCTTTGACACAAACTATTGTTTAAAGCACTATATAAATAAAGGTGACTTGACTAAAGCATCAAATAAAAGTGTTCAGCCCATAGTCAGTTAGAATGATTAACTCATTAAAGCCATTTTCCCTCAGAGATGTCTTATAGTTTGAATTACACTACCATTTCAAATTTGGGTCGATAACATAAACAAAAACAAAAACAAAAAAAGTTTAAATATCTTTATGCTAACGAGTGCTAAAAAAGTAATATTATTATTAAATATTAATTTGATACAATTGCAATACATTTTTTTAATGGAATTTTCAGCAGTCATCATCACTCCAGTCTTCAGTGTAACATGATCTTTCAGTAATAAATGTAATATGCAGATTTTTTGCTCAAATATTTCTTATTATAAATGTTTCTCTTTGTCTATACACTTTTGTAACAAGGTAAAAGTCCTTAATTTCTCTTTTAATACATTTTAGTCATCCTTGCTAAATTAAAGTATTATTATTATTATTATATATATATTTCAAAACAAAATTTCACTGACAATATTGCATGTGAACAAACTGTGTGGTTATTCTGTCATTTCTAAGTGTATGTTTCAGGTAATCATGATTTGAATATTATATATTTAAATATAACAACTACTGAGGTAGACACATATGTCTTTAAGATAATAGGTACCATAGTCATTTCTGAATAATTATCCGATAATGTTCATAAATTAATAAAGGGTCTTAGATAACTTTAGTTAGATAACTTTAGTTATCTAAGTAGTATGCAATTAATGAACCTCAAATTAAATAAATTATAGCACAAAGCATTTTGTTTTGCAAAATGTTTTTAAAAGTACAGGAAAGTAGATTTGATTGAAATGGATAAATTCACAGAAATTGACGTTCTAGGTACTTTGTGTACTTTTTGTTTCACAGTAGACAAATTATAAAAAAATAGGAATAATATTGAGAAGAATACAAAAATAATACTACTATTACAGTGTAATGTCATCTTCAAAAAGTGTTCCAATTTGTTTACATAGTAATATAATATTATATAAAAATAAAATACTTGTAACACATTACCAAGATCTGCATAAAACATCACCAGATTGCTCCTCACACAATACAGTGAGTTGTTGCAGCTGACCCAAATGAGGCTAGCATGGCCTTTCAGCTTTCGTTCATGTGTTAGATGCACACAAACACAGTTAATGCATTACTGCAGCCACCGGACCCCCAGCTCACGGCCCTAATGCAGGCCAGATGCAGATGCCATAGTTAGTCATGCTGTTTATGCTGACATGCGCTGCAGGTCGTCAGTCCAGGTGTGAAAGGCTGAAACGGAGCCTGTAGGAGGACTGTGAAGCCAGGCAGAATGTCAGGCACATCTCACATCACCCTCCTCAAGCCCCCCAGCACAGCTCCAGACTCCCACTCCAGCGGGATATCATCCCATGTCCCGCTTACACAAATCACCGCTCGTCAGCCCCACCGGCTCCGCTTCCACCAAATCGCTGGGATTTAAATGAGTGCATTTTTATTGCCTGCTTCATTTTTATTTATTTATTTAGCCTCGCTGTGTTCAAGACTCCCTGAGGGTCTCGCGGTGAGGGCCCCACCAGAACTAAGAGGCCAGACACCAAAATCAAACTCTTCTCCTCACTCAAACACTCCAACCAACTGACAGTTTGGATAATTAAATAAAAAAGTAATAAAAGAGGCAAGAAATCTCAATAAATCAGGGAGCATTATGCACAGGAAGGATACTGTTTTTTAGTTACAAGAGTGTAAGATGAAGATGCAGTGAAAGCTGACGTCATGGTGTAGCTTACAGATTTATCAGGAGTGTTAAAGTGGGATATCGGGTGGATTACTGGCTCTTTGACATGACAAAGCGGTTGCTTAACCAAAGCCTAATGTTCCCCTGTTATGTAGCAGAACTCACTTTGCCTGTCTTTATGACTTTCACATTTGCTCTTCACCCAAGCTCAGAAATAAATAATGATAATTAGTGCTCTATTTTTTTTGCATGACACTCCATTGGGATGTCAATAGGCATTTGGAAATGTATTTATTTATTTTTTCACAAGGCATGTTTTTTTCTGACACTTTTAGAAGAATATGCATAAAAGACCACTAAAACACTTCACTATTGCTAGCTAACTGTATAAACTATTGACTTTTTTTTCTACATTTATTTACATCCTGTTTCATAACACATTTATTGTGTTGGCTGATTAAGGTGCGACTGCATTTGCTGTTGTTCTGAAAGTTTTGCTTTTATACAATAGTAATCCAAAAAACTAGGAAATTCACATGCAGGAGAAGTATTTCTGCTTAGATGGATTTCACATCGGGTTTACCTTTTTTTTTTTATTGGTCACCGTATTTGTTGTAATGACGAACAGAAAACGAAAGTGAAAGTGACCTCTGTATTAGCTGTATTTCATACATTGCTTCTATTGATAATAGACAAAGAGCTGCTTTTTTTTTGGCCACAAAATTTCATTGAAAATTCACTAATGTGACTATACTTTAATATATTAATATTAATACATATAATATTTAAAATGCATTACTTCACTTAGTCTTTCTGCTTTTACCACAAATAATTTATTGTTATTATTATTATTATGATTAGTAGTAGTAGCAGTAGTAGTAGTAGTTGTTGTAGTAGTAGTAGTAGTAGTTATTGATGACGTATGATCTCGTGTATGTTTTAAAACTAATTTCAACTTGGATTTCTAGAGTTTTTTCTATGTGTTTTTATTTTTTAATTGAAGATGTTTTGTCATCTAAACAACTGGCATCTTGCTAAACAATAACACATTCCATTAAACACTGTATGTTCATCTATCATTCCTGTCAAAAACCAAACGTTTTTACTACACTGACTAAGGTCTATGGTTTTCTGTGTGTGAGTGCTGTTTAATCTGGTTGAGCACAATAAGGATCAGATGGCATTGGATTCTTTGTAAAAGAACTGTTGTTCTAATGTGTTCATTTGAATGAAGAGTAGAAGTCCTTGGATTTCTAACATTTTATGTTTATCTTACCTATTCTTTCCACAGCAACTGTAACTGTAATGTGGTGTTAGACTTTATAAAAAAAATCTGCATATTAGAATTCTTTTTGAAAGATCGTGTTATTCCATAACAGAAATAAAGTACATTTAAAAACTTGTTAAAATAGATAGTAATTATTTCAAATTGTAATAAAATTACAAATAAATGCAGCCTCGGTGAACACCAGGTGGCTCTTTGAAAAAGAAGGGGATTTCTTTTTAAAAGTCAGAGTATTTTTAAACATTTGAACATTGACTTGACTTTATTTATTTATGTTTTTAAGGGATTTTCCATCTTGTGAGGGATCTTCTTTATGTCTGTTTGAGCTACTGGTGTCTGAACCCTGTTATAATCCAGCTGTACTTCTGCAAGCCATCCTTCACAAAGACTGCTTCCTGCTACAGATCATCATCTCATACTCATGTAAGACTCTTAAAGCCCTGGCACACACTTCTTGGACTTTACATGTACCCTTACCAAAGATTCCATATGATTTTCTTTTTTTTTTTTTTTTTGCTATTGTGCTAAAGAAGCATGCTGAAAGTTGCCGTTATATCAAAAAATATATAGTTTAGTTGGCTTGCCAGAATATTGCTTCATCTCCACACGTGTTTCTGATCGATTACAGAACAGAAGAGAGGCCTGCAATGAGAAAATACGAGTAAACGCTGTTTGAAGCATGTCGGCGCTTTCATTGGTTTCCACAAATGAATTTAGCACAATTTATTGGTGGAAAGACTGATTAGCTGTAAGGATGGCCCAGTGACCTTGCTGCCTTTAATAGCCTGCACCTGTTTTTAATGGGTCTTCTTTCCGCATGTCTCCTCTTGTGTTCAATAGGCTGTTGTGTGCACTCATGAACGGATCACAAGATGACAACATCACTAGAGACCCCCAACACCTGTGCAGAGGAACCATGCTGTGTCCTTTCATTCTTGCAAAATATGCCCTAGAAACAACTAATTGCTAGTCTAAAATCTGAAATTTGGTGAATTTGCTAACAAGTTAGGGTCTTGAGAGGATCATCCCAATCAGACACATTTGATACTTCTGACTTTGCGGAGTAAGACAGATCCACCTGGATTTGCGTCTTTCATCCTCAGGCGCATCAGAGATTCATCCGGACTGTTGTGAGAATGTCGTTTTACTCACTCATCATCGCACTCATCACCCTCCTCATCATTTCTGAATCAATAGAGCTCAGTAATAAACACTCATGTGAGAGCAAAGTGAATGACCTTTAAAGATTTTCCTCTTTCTTCCTTCCACTCTGAAAAGTCTAACCTTTAAAGGCTGTTTTGTGCTTGCACATTAATTCACATTATGGCGGAGCTCATTAATAACCAAGCTCGGCTGAGAGCTCTGGTGTGGGAATCACGTCGCCGTAAATCAACACTGCCTGGCCGCAGCCTGGCTAATTAAGAAGAAACGCGGTGGCTTGGTTGTCTGCCGTTTAGAGAAAGCTCTTTTAAAGTTCCTCGCTCGAGTCGCTGTCTCTCAGCACAGTTTGGGAGCGTTTAGTGCTAAGCTGTGCTCTAAATAGGAGCTTGTTGGTGGAATTCTTTGAGGAACTGATAGCGATGTCTTGTTCCAATTAAGGGCCTCCAGTGGAAACTCATCTGTAAGGCTCAGTAGAAAATCAACAGGTGTGTTTGTTGGCAACACGTCAAGGTTGCAAAGGTTTGTTAGCGGAGGATAGAATTGGCTGGTGGAATCCCTTCCCTTGAGGAACACCAGCAGTTCATTTATCACAGTTTCATCCAGTGGCTCGTAAATGGATGATTGCAAAGAGGCAGGTCATTAACCTGTCAGGCCCTTTGCTGCCCCTTGTGGCTATTTATGTACACTGAACAAAATTATAAATGCAACACTTTGATTTTGCCCCCATTTTTCATGAGCTGAACTCAAAGATCTAAGACTTTTCTATGTACACAAAAGGCCTACTTCTCTCAAATATTGTTCACAAATCTGTCTAAATCAGTGTAAGTGAGCACTTCTGCTTTGCCAAGATAATATATCCACCTCACAGGTGTGGCATATCAAGATGCTGATTAGACAGCATGATTATTGCACAGGTGTGCCTTAGGCTGGCCACAGTAAAAGGCCACTCTAAAATGTGCAGTTTTACTGTATTGGGGGGTCTAGGGCGATCCAAAAACCAATCAGTATCTGGTGTGACCACTGTCTCCTTCGCAAAGAGTTGATCAGGTTGTTGATTGTGGCCTGTGGAATGTTGGTCCACTCTTCTTCAATGGCTGTGCGAAGTTGCTGGATATTGGCAGGAACTGGAACACGCTGTCGTATACACTGATCTAGAGCATCCCAAACATGCTCAATGGTTGACATGTCTGGTGAGTATGCTGGCCATGCAAGAACTGGAATGTTTTCAGCTTCAAGGAATTGTGTACAGATCCTTGCAACATGGGACCGTGCATGATCATGCTGCAACATGAGGTGATGGTTGTGGATGAATGGCACAACAATGGGCCTCAGGATCTCATAACGGTATCTCTGTGCATTCAAAATGCCATCAATAAAATGCACCTGTGTTCGTTGTCCATAACATACGCCTGCCTATACCATAACCCCACCGCCACCATGGGCCACTCGATCCGCAACGTTGACATCAGCAAATCGCTCACCCACACAACGCCATACACGCTGTCTGCCATCTGCCCTGTACAATGAAATCCAGGATTCATCCATGAAGAGAAGACCTCTCCAAAGTGCCAGACGCCACCGAATGTGAGCATTGTCCACTCAAGTCGGTTACGAGGACGAACTGCAGTCAGGTCTAGACCCCGATGAGGATGATGAGCATGCAGATGAGCTTCCCCTAGACGGTTTCTGACAGTTTGTGCAGAAATTCTTTGGTTATGCAAACTGATTTTTGCAGCAGCTGTCGGGTGGCGGGTCTCAGAAGATCTGGGAGGTGAAGATGCTGGATGTGGAGGTCCAGTGGTGGTGGGGTTGCATGTGGTCTCCGGTTGAATGTACTGCCAAATTCTCTGAAATGCCTTTGGAGACGGCTTATGGTAAAGAAATGAACATTCAATTCATGGGCAACAGCTCTGGTGGACATTCATGCAGTCAGTATGCCAATTGCATTCTCCCTAAAAGCTTGCGACATCTGTGGCATTGTGTTGTGTGATAAGACTGCACATTTTAGAGTGGCCTTTTATTGTGGCCAGCCTAAGCCACACCTGTGCAGTAATCATGCTGTCTAATCAGAGTCTTGATATGCCACACCTGTGAAGTTGATGGATTCTCTCGGCAAAGGAGAAGTGCTCACTAACACAGATTTAGACAGATTTGTGAACAATATTTGAAAGAAATAGGCCTTTTGTGTACATAGAAAAAGTATTGGTTTTACACAACCCCTGTGGAAATGGTGGAGAATGGAAAATATTATTAAACTATTGCTAAAAATAAATGTTTTTGCTCTGTGAACAATTAAAAATGCACATCAATTAAAAAAAAAGTTTCCTTTTTCCCCTTACTCCTAGCCTCCATCCACCTCTCATATAGAGTCGTATATTTTTCACAATCAAATTAATTCCATTCAGGAATGCTTTGATGTAAACCTGTCTTTAGTGATTTGATAATTACAGTGAAATACAGAACAAGACACCAAACAATCTCACAAAGTAAGTGAAATGGCACCTATACCAATGTTCTCACACATGTACCCAAAAGAAAGCAGTGTAGATTTCCATCAGTCCTTCAGCAGCAGCAGATTTCAGGATCCCTGTTAAGCAAAGCAGTGTTAGCAAACCGCACGCTCTACTACGACAGGTAATTTAGGCCTGTCATTTCAAAACAGTCCAACATTTGTCAAAAAAGTGCAAACAGCAGGCTGCTTTCTATAAAAGACGCTCATTGAATGCTGCGTTGCATTCAATCGCCTATTCAAACGCCTGTCATCTCTACGAAGGGAGACTGACAGGGGTTGAACCAAAGGCACAACCATCCTGCATTCTCTACAACCCCACAGGCCTGACAACATTTGGACAAGGGCATTCAGTCACATCTCGTTGTTGTGGTTGCATCTTTCATGTGTTTGTCCAGAGAGTCAATTGGCTTTTTTGTTCAAAATGGACCTTTTACAATGTCTTGATTTAGAAGACATACATTTCCTCTGCTTGGCTCAAATGTTGTGCAATATGTAAAAGGATCAAACTTTTGTTTTTATTTTGTTTGTTTAGATATGTACTTTTATATACCAATCATATTGTTAAGCCCTGTTAGGCTATTAGTAGCATTGTGGTTATTATTATTTTTTGATATCGATTACAATAACCATAATGATGTACTTTCAGGTCTCTGTGTGGACAGAGGAGCAGAGGTGTCCCCTGATGCTCAAACGGCAGCTGCAGAGTTTTTGGAAGCTGTTTTTTCCATCCTGTCCTCCCTCAACTCCCTCCCTAGGGCTTTAACTCGGGCGCTAGAGGGCTACCTGGACCAGAGACACCTTTGGGAGCACTTTTACAACTTAGCAGGTGCAGCCATGCAAGAATTTTTCCACGCTCTGCCCTACATTTGTTTAGACTTCAAAAGGACACCGTTTTAGTCAGATGTGGCCATTCAGTTACAGTCCGGTTGGAAACCGCTATCACCATGTGCCCCTACTGTGTCCCCTAATTGCCTCAATATCAGATCTGACCAGCTGGAAGCCCATCATCAAATCAAAGCCATAATTAAACCTTCAGCTGTCTCTTTGATTGCTTATTTATTTACATTTCTGCCTTCTCCTTTTCACTCTCTGTAAAAGCCACAGCTTGAACATTTTTCATTGTGTTAATGGTTACCATATTGATTTTGCATACTGACATAGAAACTGCAATTATGACCTGACACCTTTTGATTCGGTTTTGATTCAGGGGGTTTAATTCCAAGTTGAAGCTTGCATGTTTTTGTGTTTTATTACATGTGAGAGAGGTGATTATAGTTGCACAAATTAGACAAATGACAGAGGAGGGAGCAGGAGAGTGTGCATTGTATGTTGTTCTGATGTAAGGTGTTGTGTTTTCAGCTTAATTGACCATGTCCATTCTTCCCTAAAGATAATCTTATAAAGCTTGCTTAGCAGCTTGATTGTGCCATTTAGCAGAGCTAATTGGGCTGGTCAGGAAAATGAGCGGTGTTAGAATTATTTATCTGTTTGTTCTACTAGTACTTTTTGGCACTGTGGATGTTTAGGAATGTAACTCCCTTAAAACACACTTTTAAAATGCATTATTTTATTTAATTGTTTGTTAACAATGTCCAAAAATGGAAATAGATGCATCACAGGAATATTCAGCCATTTTGCTTTCCCTTGTTTCCCTGGAACTTATATAATTTCCATGATATAATGTTAATGCAATGAGATATAATAATGTTAAAAAATTTATATAAATCATCTTTACACAAATTGATTTATGTTTATGTGACTCTTTGGTTGCATCATATCTGTGTCTGGGACAAGAGTAAAACTATACAATCTATACATAAAAGTCAATTAGATTGTTGCAAATGTAGTGTAGTTTTGATCCGTTTTAATGTAACAGTGATATAGCAAAAAGTTGAACAGAAATCTATTAGCTTAAATAAATAAATAAATAAATACACTTTTGTTTGGAAAGAAAAATTGCAGATAGATGAAGAAATGATGAGTTCTGTCTCTCTTCTTCTTTGAGGTAATGTCCTGTGACCAGATAGGACATAATCATAAAGACCTTTACACAGTTTCTAATGAATTCACACAAAATAAGTTTGATATTGATTATTAAATTCCTGTAACTTAGACTATTCTTTTCTTCCAGACTCCTGCAAAGAGGAACTGGCCTTGTTCAAATGCATCAGGTCCATTGTTTGTAAATCCACTACCAAACTTTGATCCACCTGGTTGGCATGATGCAGGCTTATAAAGACCAGTCTGGACCCATGGTTGGACAACACCTTCCAGGAAATGTCCTAAGCAAAATTCCAAAAGAGTGGAACTACATTCCACAAGATCCCAAGTTAAATGAAACCAGCAAGAGTAAGTAAAGCTTTATTAACAGTAATATTCATTTATTTATAAAACATTCGTGCCATTTTTAACTTCATGAAACATCTGTAGGAAACTGTGCAGTGTTATTTAAGAAAAAAAAAATCTCATCGTTTCTCTCTCTTCTTATCAGACAACATGAATCTAGCTATCCAAGCCCTCTCTTTCATTTACACCAACCTTCCGTCAACCATAGCCTCCCTTCCACTGCCTGTACGCTTCTTGTTCACTGTGGCAGAGAAGAGGCTTTCCCAGCATGCCCGACAGCTGCGGTCTACCGGCCTGCTCCTCTGGGTCATATTGGTCAACCTCTGTCAGGATCTAGAAAATGGGGACACCCTGGAGCTCTTGTCTGGACAGCCCCTGGAGAGAGGGGCCAAGGAAAGGCTGAGTCTGCTATCGGAATGCCTGCAGGTCAGTCTGGGCCAGCAGAAGAGCGTCCCCAAGCCTCTGGTCCATAAGGTGCTCCAGGGCCTTGAAGAAAAGAGGCCCAAATGGACCACCATGCAGCTGCAGAAGGCACGGAAGCTTTGCTGTGATAGGTGAGATTTCGAAAGAAGCCTGATGAAATATTTTCCCAGTGTATCGCAAGCAAATTAAGCAAATTCATCATTAAGTATATTCATTATATGAAAGACATTTTGAAGCGTTTAACCATTTAACTAATTTATGAATGTCGTCATTGTCTGCCAGTTGATATTTTGATGTCATTTAAAGACTTCAATCTTGCAGTTCATTCATATTTTGAAAATATCTTCAACCTTTATCTTTTGGCAAAATAATTATGTGTTGTTTTCTGTGTGTGTGTGTGTGTGTGTTCTTTTTCCCCCCTAGCCTCTAGCTAGTCGTTTCAAGCTATTTGATATGTGTACATCAAAATGGGTTTGATGACACCCATAGGATTTGAGTGCAAAAATCTGACTTGAACCACTGAAGAAAGTGTTGCAATCCTTGAATCATGTACTTTAAATTATCTTAGCAGTATAATGTGAGGCTTGCTAATAATGATGCGAGTATAATGAGGACCTTTATTCAGTTCAGTTCAGTTTTTTTGTTTTGTATTTTGTAATGCCATATGCCATTAATATTATAAAGTTGGCTATGCTTTCGTTTATGTATAAACCTGTGATTCCATATATATATATATATATATATATATATATATATATATATATATATATATTTTAACACTGCTTTTTCTCTGAACTTTTCTCTAAACCCGAGTTTAAAAACCCATGCCTTAAATAATGATCCCGTAGTAATAATTCTTTCAAACGATAGATTTTTGAGCACTTTTGAAAAGTGACCTATACTTAATGCTATTTTTCATTTTTGCCATAAAAAAAACTACTCTTACCGTATAGTCTAAGTCATGTCCAAAACAAAACCCCAGAGTTAATTACCCTTATTGAAAATGATTTAGCATCATAACAGAGCTGGGAAAAAAATAAATCAAACTTTTAGTGTTCCGAGAAACGCTGCTCCCAGTGACGGGAAAAACAAAACAAAAAAAAGAGTCAGGATAAAAAAAGAAAAAAGAAGAAGATAGCAAAAAGGAAGAGTGATTATGTATCGCCTGTCTTAGACAGTCAGTGGAACCATTACTATTCATTAAAATAACCTTCACTTTCAGGCACTGCCTCCGGTGTAAACAATCAACGTACAGTGTGTCGGCGGAAAACGGGTTCTCTGAAAAACACCCCCCCCCCTCCACCCCGGCTTGTCAACACACACACAAATGCATGCACACACACCTCCCTCATCTCTTGTCTTTGCAAAGTAATTTGTAGAGGAGAAGATGATTGTTCTCCATCACGGTGACCCTGGCAGGCTTTGACGGCATGCATGCACAGATGAAGATGAATGCAGTGGATTCCGTGGGCGGAGGGGGTGTTCTGCTTCTTTCGGGGCACATTGGTCCTAATGACGTGATTGATAGCTTGTCCCGGATCCGACGGGCCTCTCATTAATCAAGCCGCTGACTGGATCCAATCATTTGCTTCACCTGCACACTGATGGACAGGGAAGGATACAGGCACAGGTGCTGACACCCCACTCACCGGCTGGGCTGCCCAGGGCCTCGCCGCTTTTTTCGGTGTCATTGAAGCTAAAGGCTTGCCTGACAGGCGACACTTTCCTTGTCACCTTTGTGATTGAAAAATAAAAAAAGGAAGGAAGAAGGAATGGGGGAAACGATGACGGTGTGTATCAGATGGGAAGTGTGGTGAGGGTGATGAGGCATGCTGGATAGAGAGGAAGGGCACAGGAATGAGTGCGTTTAGGGGACCTTGAGGTGACGGCGAGAGGCACTGTGTCTCTAACAGTTGATCTGTCCTTCCTCTCACTCCACTTACTACGTTTTGTTTCTTTCTTCATTTTTCGAAGGAGCAAATCATGCGACTAAACTGTGTTGCCACAACTGGCAACATGCAGTCAATTTTGTGCACATGCAAATTTTGGTGTGAAATGTGTAAGGGCAAACACAAAGATTCCTGCTTCAACTCAGTGCTGTCAAAAATTAGCAACAGCTCCTGCTATTTTGATATTTGATCACATCCCCAAAGGTCCCAAAAGCTACAGTAAATGTCAGTTGTTGGGTTGTGAATAGAAACACCTTTGATTTGCAAAAACCATCTGTGAAGAAACAAAATATTCATTATTTCATCCTTAATCTTGCATGCTTTTTGTCGCTAGCAGTCAGCATATAATATTAAGGTAGCTATATATATATATATATATATATATATATATATATATATATATATATATATATATATATATATATATATATATATATATATATATAGTGAAATATTATTTGAGTGACATGGTATCTTTATTCTTCCCACCAACAGATTAGTATTAGCTGTATTAACATAAACAAAAAGTATGCCTTTCTATAGATTCAAATAATTCTGCTTAATATTTCTCCAAATGTATACATTTTAAGAGTATTTTTTTTATTTATTATCATTCGTAGTAGCAGTATTTTTACCAATTTAAAAATGATTTACTTTATGTATTAATTACAAGCACCCAATAAAATGAACTGGAAACTCACAGTTAGCATGTAAAACGGCCTTTAGAAGTATTTAAATTGAGTAATATGATAACTATTTTGCATTTATTTCATGTTAACCCCCCTCTCTTTTATGTGTTCCTCCATTAGTGTGTTTGAGCGTGTGGAAAGCGGCCCGGCACAGGATAGAGGTGGGCCTGCGGAACTGACTGAGCATAAAATAAGGCAGTTGCTGCTGGAGCTGTGCCATAGAGCAGGTGGCAGCCAGTACCTCCGGCAAATCCATCACAGCATCCAGCTCAATGAGGTAGCGAATTGCTGTTTTTCACCAAGCAATTAGGTGGCTGTTAGCCTGAGGCAGACAGTGTGACCTGAAGCTGAGGGGAACGCCTGTGCAGAGCTGCTGCACGGAGACACAACCGCATCCAGACGCTGCTGCGAGGCCTCGTAACAGCCTTGACCTGATTGAAAAAGCGACTGGGAAATAACAACATCTTAAACAACAGAGATACTAAAAATTCAAGGGAACGGTTCACAAATTAGTCAAAGTCTTTCTCCACACTTACACTACACTTTTTTGCCCCTTGCTCTACTTAACAATAAGAACACATCTTGGGAAATTAGTGCAACTCTCACTTAAGTCTAATCTTGAGGACAATTCTTTGTGTCATATCTATACATATCTTTGTCCTCTTCCAATGTCCTGTTTTCAAATCCTATTCCTAGATAGACTGATTAATTTCTACCATTGTCGGCCAATTACTTGGGGAATAGAGAGAAAAGAAATGGCCATTATGTCCAAAATTGGGTATGTAATAATTGTTGAAATGTACTCATTTGTCCAATGGTGTGTTTAAGAAGTCTGTAGAGACTCACTATTAATTTGACCACTTTAATAGTGTTTTAGTTTTGCTTAATGCAGTCTAATAATAAGACGTTTCCAGGTTCCTGTTCATTTTTCTACATTGGAATGGATGTTTATGAGCCTTGTGTTGTGTTTTTTTTTTAATGTAGGGTTTACTGAGGTCCATCTTAACGCCACATGCAGAGACACATCCACTTCCGGCCTCCCCATTGGGACTTGTCATATTCCCCTCTGAAGCGAGCAGCCAAAACCAGCGTAAAACCCAGTTCAACCCCCTCATGGAGTGCAATTCTATCGGCTGTAACAAGTTCGATCAGGTTTGTCCTTTGTTATTTTCTCAGCCTTCAACTTGGAGTGCCACGAGTGCTCCCAAATACTTGTCGTTCACGTAACTTTTATTTAAAGCAGTTTGTTAATGCCGTGAACTACTTCTCTACTCTTTCACGGCTTTCCGTCAAGGCCACCAGGCAAGGTGAATATAAGAGAGAGACTGAGAGACTTTAAACTGCTTCTCTAGGATGAACTCGACAATTCTCCATAGGTCGCTCTGTCCCTAAGCTATATTTTAGTGTGAAGGGAAGACACAAAGCAAAACATTAAAAAAGGTTAAGCAAAAGAGCAGAGAATTCGAAAACACTTGAAAGGTGAACTCTTCAAGTGCGATGTGGCTTTGAACAAAGGGTGGAAAAAAGCATCCCTCGCGTGTTGAAGACGGTGTAGGTTGAAGGTTTAATTACAAGAGCCATGGTCCTCTTTTGGCTTTCTCTTAAAGGTAGGATAAAGTTTTCTCTGCTCATGTCTGGAGACTTTTTGCTACGCCTTTGAAGCCGGAAAGTCTGCAACCTTCTTTTTCAAGGGGAACTTTTCCTTTCATTATCTTATTTGGCTCAGAGTTTTGCGTCGGTTAAATTGCAAGTTCTTTTCCCGTCGTTAGGCGCTAGCTGCTGTGCTCTTAATCCCTTTTGTTTTCTCCTTATCGCTCGCGCTCGCATTGCTTTGCATAAAACACCTTATTAAGGGGATGATTAAAAAGCCTCCTCGCCTTCAGGTGGCTGCGCTGTTTGTCAAATCAAATGGAGGCAGAAAAAAACGAATGCCGATCCATCAATCAGCCAGTCAGAGAATAGGAGGGGTTGGCATGCTTCTGTCCTTTTGTCAATAATAATAAAAAAAAAAAAACCTCAGCTTTAAGTTGAGAGTGACGTTCTGGCTATCAAAGCAATCGGATTTCATTTGGCTCCCTAACAAAGGGACGGTCCACTCGTGGGCGAGGGAAACCTTGGGCGGCTCGCCACGAACAACGGCGAGAAGAATAACGACTTCTCTTGCAAAATTGATTTATCTTTTTATAAATGATGGTACATCCCTCCCCAAATGGATTTATAAATTAATTCCTGTCTTATTGGAATAAAAACCTTCTTGTGCAGACATGATAGATAGATTGCGTTGGGGCGGCCTTGTTCGGGACCCCCTCCTCCTTGGTTAGTCCAGCCCAGCTGGAGCAGTAAATTACTGATCATATTAACTCTGATTAATAACGAACAATACTCACTGCTCATTTATCAACAGGCTGCTATGGGTGAGAGGGAGTGGGATTGGGCCCAACTGCTGCCAGCCTATCAGAGCATGAGTCAGGTGACCTTCACGACGCTGCTCTCTAACAGGTAATGGCTGCTGCTCTCGTTCGCACACAGTCGCCCCCTCCTTTCGCTTACATACTGTTGAAGTGCTGCCTGTCATGTCCCACCATGTACCTCCCTAATGAATGAGAATATGTGGAAGGATAGAGGGATTGTGTGACCATTTGAATGTTCATGCTTGTCTGAGTGTGTCAGCTTCTTATGGCTTTATGGTTTGGCTGCATATGCCTCATCTGACCTGTGTTTGTGAATTGTTATGTATAGATGTTGCTATCTCTTTGTGAGTTCCTGGTTTCCTTCAAGATTTCAATTCCCAGCATGCAGCATCCCTTTTTTGTCAAAGTTTGGTGGAGAAAGTGCTTTTTCACTGAGTGCTGCTAAAGAAGCACAGCTCCATCATAGTGCTGGGGAAAAAAAAGGAAAGCGTATCTGAGCTCACTGTGCGGCGAAAATGAAGTGTCTGCGTTTTTAGAACTGAGAGGAAATCACAGTCTGACGTGTCAAACTGTGTCAGGAAATAATTTTGAGGTTACTGAGGGATCTTGAGTGACGGAGCGTTAGTTTTAGTGCGATACAAGTATCTCAAACCAAAGCCAGAGTTTGAGCAATTGCCGTTCAATGTTAGTTAGACAGCTTGACACAAGAACATTTTCAATCACTGATTCTTTCTGAAATGTTGCGTAAAACAAGATTTTAGTCAACAGATAAAATATCAGCTGTTAAATAATATTTGTAGTTGGTTTCTTTTTCAAGAAAGAGTGGAAGTGTGTATCTATATTTATCTCCTATGCCTGGTCAACATTTTTCGCTGTTTTAATGACATTTAGCTTTTCTCCAGTATGCTATAAATAAATAAATAAATAAATAAATAAATAAATACACTAAAAAATGAAATGTTATTCAATCATGAACCGTGGTTCCCTGTCTAAGTTTGCCTGAGTTCATACTACAATAATTATTTGAGTAGAGATAATGTTTTCCTCATGTGGAAGTTCAGCCAATGTGTTATAGAAACATATTAGCAAGTAAAATATAACTTTTCTTTACACATATGAAACATTCTTTACACATTACACAGTTAGGGTCGATTCATCCCTAGCAATCCCATTGGAGTTGTTTTTCTAAACCCATTAAAAAAGCTCCACCAACATAACAGGAAGTCTTTTAAAATGATAACATAATTAACAATGATTACATTAAACATTAATAAGTCTCTGTTTTCTCACTTTATTTCAAAATTTTCTCTCCCAATATCCAGCCCTGTGCAAAGCAAGATGGGAAGTGTAAAACTTATTTTGAGTTAATCGACTGAAACATGTTCTTTCAAAATAAAAACACTGAGTTAAACTAAAAAGTAACCATTTCAGGTCAGTTTAACGTGATGCAGTCATGTTTGAATGAGAAACTTATTACAATGGTGTTAAATCGAAATGAATTGTTTAAATAAAGTAAACAGTATCTTTTTTAAGGATAAAAAAGGTAACTGGATTGAATTGGAGAACTTTTGATAAGGATTTGTCTCATTTGGTAATCAGAGCCTACCTATGGTCCAGATTGTGTAGTTTCTACATGGAAGTGCAGCAGGTCAGTAGAACATGGACCTATTTTTGCGTACCTGGTAAATCACCTGCCCAGTCCAACCTGGAGAGCATCCAGATGTTAGTGTTTCCTTCACAGTGGGGTGGAACCTTTGAGAGCATCTTTCTGTGTTGAGTATCTCAATGATGGAGCACCTGGCCTTCGAGGCCGAGCAGAGGTTCAGAAGAGGGGTGAAGGACAGAAGGTGAAGCTATGCTTTGGAAACTTAGATAGTCATACAGTAGACTTTGTTTGTGCAAAAAAACACCTTTATTAGTCATTAAGTTACATGTTACTTAATCTATTTTTAGGTGCAGTTGACATAGGTAAGGGTTGGTCTCTAATTAAAATGATCTTTATATAAAAACAAGTGAAGTCTTTCATGTCCATATTCAGATAACATGAATTATGTGGTTATCTATGAATGACCATGAATCCTATTTTATTTTTGAATAGATTTAAAGGAAATCTGTTCAGACAGAGGTGAATAAAGAAAGAAAAAAATGGTATAAAGGAGAGCGAGGGAGAGAGAAAATAGTTGTAACGCAAGGTCTAATGTATGGGGAAAAAATCAGTAATAGGTCATGTACTGAATGTTAGACACTAGAGATGCTCTCTGGAGACTGAGGATGTATGTAGGTCTTCTATAAGCAGAAACTATGCGATCTATTCAATAGGGTGAGGGCTCTGAGGTCTTAACATATTAATCTCTCCAACTTCTCTTTGTTCAGTAGTTGTTTTAATGGTGTGAGGCTATAGACGGTTTCAACGCCAACAACATAAACAAACATTACTGTGCATGCACGCTTTTGTGGCCCTAACTTGACTTCCGGTAGACTTCCAAATAGAATCAATAACAACAGCTAAGTAGTCCCTCTAGAGAAAATTATTTTTGATAACAAGCTAAATATGTTTGCTGCGTAAATCAGACTTACTAAAAATGCAAATTCAATCTCTGCCAGTTGGAGGTGCTTTAAACCGGGAGAAACAGAGGTTTTCCCAGTAACTACTGTACACAAAGCAGCGCTGAGCTCACAAACGCTGCTTTAGCAGGCATTACATGCAAGATGAAATGAAAATTACATCGAAAATTTAATAGACTAATTAAAGATAGTCTTCCTTCATAAATACAGTGGTATAAAAACACCCGCGCCTCGTTTTGATTTTTAAAAGTCCAGTGCGTGCTCATGTTTATTCAACGAAGCTTTTTGAAAAATCGGTCAGTTTTGATATTGTGAGCGCCAAAAATAAATAAATGTATGGGAAACACATCCCACAGCACAACCACCTGAGCCCAACTTCAGTCTACTCATCACCTTAACTTTAACTTCTTTTGTAGACGCTGGCGCTGTAGCCAGACTGATAAACAATCACAGACCGGAAGTTAACTTAGGGCCAGGTGGTGCACCCGATGAAACCATCTATAGGTTATGAGAGAAATAGTTTGTCCAAAAAATAAATTTTGCCATTTACTCCTGATCTTATTATTATAACCTTCATCAGATAATGAAAATAGTGCATATGGAGTATTTTTATTAAAATGATTTGTTTATTGCTTATTGCTCTTTCTCTAAACATTATTTAAAAACATTTCTGTGGCTCTGTGAGGAGTGCATTCATCTGGTTACATATGAATGAGACGTGCACCATAATGTGGTCTCAGCTCTTTCCCCCTGGTTCTCTCTCTAAGAGTGTGAGAGAGAGAGGGAGAAGATTTACACAGGTGTGGGTGTCCTTTATTGTCACCTGTCATTTGGCTGTCTGTGCCAGCAGTGTCATAAATCATTCTCAAATGGAGCTTTTCAGCAGAAAGTGACTGATTAATGTTCCTGTTCTTTCTCAGACTAGCACCTGGCACCCAGAAAGACAGTAACAGCAAACTTCTAGATATGACCCACACAAACTTTTTTTTGCTAAAGTTGTGGTACTTGGTGACCGAAAGGATTTAAAATAACACAGAGGGTCAACTATCTGTGTTACAATTTACATTCAGATTTATCTTTTTTTTTAGAAAACCTTACATTACTATATAGTATACTTATGCTGTTTTCTTGATATGGGATATATATGTGTGTGTGTGTGTGTGTGTATGTGTGTGTGTGTGTGTGTGTGTGTGTGTGTGTGTGTGTGTGTGTGTGTGTGTGTGTGCGTGTGTGTGTGTGTGTGTTCTGTAATGTAAGATGATGTACAGTTAGTGGATCTTTAGTTAGTGGAAATATTTCTTAAGTGAACTCTAAGGTTAAACATTTTCCTCTTATGGATTTTCTTTCAATGATTTGTGCTTTAGTTTTACACAGTTCTAGATTCGGCATTGTAAGATGGATGGATGGGTCTGTAAAGATCACCAGATGTGGCTTTCAGAGTTGCTAAATACCACACAGGACACCTTCTGAACAATTGTAATGCTCTTGGTTATGGCTAAAACTATTCGCCCTGTCACAAACAATGCTAAATGATGTCTTCTATGTTCTCTTCTGTGCTATTGTGTGTTGCACTGAAAGACATGAATTTTGACTGTGTAGTACATTGGCTAGGTCAACTTTTACAGCATCGCTCTGTCATGCCTCTATCATCCGGAACAATTGTGAGTGGAGAAGTATCTGTTGAGAGAGATGGCAGTTGATGCGGGAAGTGGAATGCTTTAAATTGCGGTGATAGGCACCGCCGTTCACATTGGGCAAAAGCCATCTGTTCCCAGTGATGGCCATATGGTTAGCTTTCTTTCCCAGGGTATAAAATACAAACAAATGTGTCAGAATGCTAGGGCTTTTTCCACAGAGGCGCAGCGACTCGGCTAGAGGCAGCATCGCAATGTGCGGGGAAGTAATTGCTATCGCTACCTTTGTGTTATGAGTTTGTTATTGTTGCTTTTTTGGGTGAGGGAATCTGTCATGGCCGAGAAATAGAATATTTTCAGTGTGTTACTGGAAAGCAAACACTTTCTTTCTCAACCCATCACTGTAGTGACTTTTTTTTATAGGTGTTTATATATTTATAGTATATAGTTGATATATTATTAAGTGTAAGTATTTAGTGTAAGTGCAAGTACTCTCCATCATGTTCTCTGACTGACTGACTGACTGTGAGAATTGTCATTGTGTCTCTCCATCATTTTGCCTTTGTTTTGGTGGCTAGTGTTGGAAATTAGCAAACACAATGAGGTTTTGTTTAGCACGAGGCAGGCGTAGAGCTCCTGGTGTCTGAGTTTGTGCTTTGCATGTGTGTGTGCATGTGTGTGTTGGTGGGTGAATCACTGAAGCCTGGGAGAAGGCCGTGGCCCCACCTCACATGGCAGAGACGAGCTGAAAGGCTCATTAATCAAACTCCGAGTCACAGATGTGATGGCTTCTACACAAACTGCCAGCAGACTGTGAAAGTCACATCCAACAGAGTCAACTGTCAAGCAGCTAGGCCACCATTTCCACCCGGCCCGGCTCATTCCTCATTCCTTTCCTCTAAAAATCCTTTTCCATCCATTTATTATTTCCTTCCTCCCTGTCTCGCACCTCTAGTAATGATCAGTTAGAGCCCCAGTTTACTGCTGAAGTTAATATTGAAAGCCATTCGAAAGCTGAATCTTTTTGTCTCAGATGCCCTTTATGATTAAATTCATGCTCTAGGTGTTTGTTGTTGTTGTTTTTTTAGTTGGAAATAAACTTGCCAAGCTCATAGCTAATTAGCTAGAATGCATAAACTACCAATTTTTGTTTGTCTGATTTGGAGTAAGTAAAATATATATATTTTTTTTTTTTTTTTTTTTTTTGGTTTGGTTTTGTTTAGAAATTAAATTGCCTAGCTGGTAGCCAAATTGCTAGAATGTGAACTACCAATTTTGTTTGTTGATTTGGGGAATAAGGTTTAATTTTGGTCTGATTGTGAAATAAACTTGCCAAGCTGATTGCTAATTAGCTAGAATATAAACTACCAATTTTTATTCGACTTGGAGAAAGTAAATATTTTGTTTTGCTTTGCTTTTTTTTTGGGGGGGGGGGGGGTTAGTTTGGAGGAAATAAACTTGCTGAGCAGATTAGCTAATTAGCTCCCATCTATACTACAGGTTTTATTTTATTTTCTTTCGTACTAGCTAAAAATAGGTAATTAGCTACTGAATAAACTACTCAGTAATAATAAAAAAAAAAAAAAAAAAAAAAAAAAAAAACAACAATTTATAATCTATTATTATTGTTTTTGGCCCATCAATATTCCTTCACAGCATCCTTGATTGCGGCATACTCTTTAACTCAATTCAGTCCGCTCTCTTACTTCCAGTCCTCTCTCTCAGTGAAGTACCATTATCTCCCATAATCTATGATCCTAATCTACAGCCATCACAACCAGCTCAATCATAGCCAGTGCAGAGCTTTAATCAGACACCCGCCGCCTTCTCCACATTGTGATTGACAAAGCCACCCTGCCAGCCTGAGAGGAGGAAAATAATAATCAAATAAATAAACTGTGTGGTCCCTGGATGGAAGAGGGCCAGTGACAGGCTTCCACGCTGGGGGCCCGGTGTCACTGCACTGGCAGTCTCATCACACTGCCACCAGAACCCAGCCATTTGCATCCAGGCCAGGGACAGATAATTAGAAGGATTCCTGCCTGTCAGCATTAATCTGGGTACCGGTGAAATGCTCTGACAAGGAAATGGAGATGGAGAGTTTTAGCTGGAGCGGATGGTGAAGGAGAGTGCTGTTCAGTAGAGGCAATCATAGCTCCTTACAAATAGGAGTGATAATATTAGTGGCCTATAACAGTAATTCATTTGGAGTGCACTGAATGCTGATTTGTAACACCTGCATTTAAAATAGCTGACTTGTTATAGTTGTATAAGATGAGTATTTAAAGCATAATTGTACTTTAATATGCTGTTACTTTTATGAATTCTTACATTGTGAAAGTAAAACGCGGTGCAATGTAAAAGTAGCAATACATTTAGCTTACCGGTATATTTCATAACCAGGCCTTTGCCAGTCTTTTGTCTGTTCGCAGGCACTTTTAAATGCTAACTGTGTCAGTGTTTTTTGTTTTTTTTATCCGACCACAGGGAAACCTTCATTTTTCATTGCTTTGAAAAGTTTGTAATGTGTCATCTGTTTGAAGCATATTTATTGAATGGTCTTCCATCACTCTGAATTATTTTTCATACAGATTTATACAATGAACTGCCTGTTTAGGGACTGTTTAGGGACAACTTTTTAAATTTGGTTAATTGGTCATTAATTAGCATTTATGCATTCATATTAGGTCAAATAAGTTGGCAGTAGTTAATCTAATGAAGTTGACCCACAGGAAAAATGTAAAAATAATAAAATAAAATTTAAATTACTCACTTGGTTTCAGAAAGAAACCAAAGGGTCAAATCATTATGAAAGTTGCTGAAATTATGACCATCATTTATAGGGACAGTCCACCTAAAAAAAAAATTAAATTCTGTCATAATTTACATGCTTCACGTTGTTCCAGAACTGTAAAACCTTTTTTGTCATGCAATGAATGTCTATGTTCAGCATTATTTTAAATTTAATCTCATATGTTCCACAGAAGAAAGAAAATCATTCAGGTTTAGAATGATATGAGTAAATAATGACATCATTGTCATTTAGGGTGAACTCTTTAAGTCGCTATTGGTAAAAAGTATTGGCTAAAAGTTGTATTAAGTTAGTTTCAGCTGCCGCTCTGGTCTGAGAGTGTGTGTTGTGTTTTTACACCTGCCATTGTTCACTTGTTTCATTCTTCTGATGAGTGTAGTGTCTTGGCCTAATGAATCGTACCTCTATACGATGTCTACAGTTCTGTCATAGGAGCCCTGCTCAGACGTGACCTTCCCTCTCTACTGACTTTACATGGCCTGAATGCCACTGTCTCAGAGTACCTTTAGAGGAACTGAGGACTGTCATCCTGTCAATGAGACGGTGATCCTGGTGCTCCGCAGAGATGCTACAGATCCCCCGGAGCCCTGAGCCATGACTGATATAGGGGCCATGGTGCCACTCTGGCCCCTGGGCAGATGGTCAGCAAGCTCACTGAAAGCAGAGGGCACCTGGGTCTTTCATTGGCATTCAGCGGCCAATTTCAAACTCTGCCCCTCAGAGGTGGGTAAGAAGGACAGAAGGAAGGATGAAGGTTGCTTAGACGTGGTTGATGAGGAGAAGGTCTGTCACCACATCTGCCCTTCTGCAACCTCTCTGGTTGAGTACCACACACTCATTTATAAGTGTGTGCACAGGTAACCCAAAAGCTAGGCCCGGGATCTGCAGACTTTTGCAGTTTCTGTACTGAATCTGGGGAAATATTTTAATGATTCTGCAGAATAGATTTAACCGTCATGTACTGTTTGTGGTGTTGTGGACCCCAAAACTATTTTTACCAAAAAAAAAAAGTAATCATTTACCTTAATCATATGAGACCAGACTATATTTCAAATGGCATAAGTCAATCTCAAGAGAACCTGAAGGTAAAATATGTTTGATATGTAAGTGTTGTTTTGTCTGATATGATTATATATTGTGAATTGATCTATGTTAATAATGTGACAAAATAAAGATAAAAATAAACATTTTCTATTAATCAAAGAATTCTGAAGAAAATTTATCAGTTTCCACAAAAAAATAAAATAAATAAATAAAACATTAAGCAGCTCAACTGTTTTTAACATCGATAATAATCAGAAATGTTTCATATTAGCATGTTAGATTGACTTCTGAAGGATCATGTGACACTAAAGACTGGAGTAATGGACATCACAGATAAATTACATTGTAAAATATATTTCAAAATAAAACATTTTAAATTAAAATATTGCAATTAAAATGTATTATTTAAAAAAGTAGAAACCCCAAACTTTTGACCAGTAGTATATATAGTGATAATAATGTTACATGACTTGTAGTAGTTTGGGAACGCACAAAAGCATATTTTCTATCTTGTCTACATTTTTAAAGTGTAATATTGTGACGGTTGAGTGTATGAAACAGGGTTAGAGTTTTCTCCTCAGTGCTCTGCTGAGGGTTGTCTTGATGTGACAGGCTGCTATGTTAGCTCAAGTTGTTTTTGACAGAACACTAAGAAAAGAAGTCAAAAAAAGAAATGCACATTGAATTCCTCTTCAGAAGCTGCAGTCTCTGGAATAATCTTTCTTTCTTTCTTTCTTTCTTTCTTTCTTTCTTTCTTTCTTTCTTTCTCCGCACTCCATTCTAACTTGTGCTATTGATGACAAATCATTTTTGCATCCTCTCAATCCCAATTATACTATATGTTTCTTATAGCAGTCTGAAAATCAGATGGGTTGTGTTCACAGAGCAGCTCTCATTCTTCACACCTCTACCAGTCCACAGAAAAAGTGACATTATGTACATCTTTAAGTTTTGATGTTAAAACCAGCAGGACTATTGAATTTGGGCTTTGGACCAACAATCGAACCGTGTGTGAAAACTGTTCAACTGGATTTGAACTCTATCTTGATGATGTCTTTGAATCAATGCCCAGATTGGCTGGGATTATTTCCTCCTCTGACAATATATGTCTTGTCCATTTGTATCTTTGCTTTGTCATGACTGCAATACTTGATTCATCCAGTTAAGCCAGGTTGACTAATCTTGACATCTCCAAATCGATGTCCAGATTGGCTGGGAGAAGATTTCTCAAATGTAGTTATTCCTCAGAGGCATCTTCACCCTTTATCCTATACTGTATGTCTCATCTACTGGCAACCATAGCAGTGTGACTGTTTGTTGCAATTTGTGTGATACCCAGTGACAATGTTATGAAAGGCCATTTAGAGATGAATGATGCTTCTTGTCACTCCCTCGATTTCTCCTTCTCTATCTCTCTCTGCCATCCTCTCATTCATCTCTTGTCTCTTTTGAACTTGGACGCTCTCTGGAACGGGAGCAGATCTAATCAGAGAGTGGGTTGCCTGGATTGGGGGCATCTTTGTAGCCTCTACGTTGGCTCTGGGCTGACCCGATGCTTTCTCAGGCAATCCATCATTCAGTGCTGCCCATCCAGATCTGCTCAGGCCCTCCTCACAACCACACACACAATCCAGAGCTCAATGTCAGGCCATGGACTACTTGACGGAGTGTAATGTTTGAAGACTTCCTCTCTTTCCTGGAAACCCCACCACCTGCAGGCTTCATGCCCGCGGGCTGCTTGCCCTCTCCTGTTTCGAGAGAGGTCAGAATACACGTTGTTTCTGACCAACTCTGCCAGTCTCCTCAGGTTACCGACCCCAACAGTGAGCATCAACTCTCTTCATTGGAAAAAAACAGTAAGAGGCCATGAGCAAAGGCAACTGTCTTGTGTACTTCTGGTTGGCAGTGTCTTAGTGTTCAGTCTATCATTCTTTCCCTACATTCTTTCCCTTCTTTTGCATCGTCATGATACTGCTGTTAGTCACAAACCAGCTTCAGTGACTGAAGACTCTTGACTCTATGGTTTTACTACTAGAAATGCACTGATGTTAAATTTCTGGCTAATACAAAGCTAATAATTATGTTAATGTCATAACTGAGAACGAATAAATGGCCTTTTAAAAAATAAAATGGAGAAAATTAGTTTTAAATGCTAAAAGTGAGTTTAGGCATCACATCAGTATAATATACAGTATAAAAATAGATTTTCAAATTATTTGTTTTTTTTAAAGAATCATCACAGCAGAGGTTATCAAAGTTTTAATATAGTGTAAAACATCAAATACCAATAGAAAACCAAAAACCTTCAAATCTCATTGGTTCTTGTGTAATTGCATGATGTGAAATGGCATAACAAATACAAAAAAAGGCTTAAGGTTTTTTTTTTTTTTTTTTTTACATATTTCTACTTTTGGTTTTCAGAGAAGAAAGCAAGCCAAAATAGTTTTTCAAGTGACATGAGGGTGTCAGAATTTCCCATTTTAGGTGAACTATCCCTTGAATTCATATAGGTTGACACTTGAGTCTGTCTTGGATTAAACAATGAGAGACAATTTCTGTGGGGAAAAGAGGCAATGAGAAACAATTTATAGGCCTACGATAACAGGCAACTATTACGTCATCATTAACAGCTCACTTCCACAAGTCAACTAGGTACAGTAGCATTCATACCAATTAAGATCCAATCCTATTGACAAGATTAAGAGGTAATTATTCTTGTTTATTTTTGAAGAAATAGTTTTTGTCTATAACCAAGTCTGAAGACAATACAAGATGCTTATATTTCTGCATTTGTTGTTCATGATGAGCCATATATAAATTTAATCCAGAGTTTAATGCATAACAGAAGTGACATTTCATATAATTTGCACTGCGGCTGACAAACTAACACTCCCTTCTTAGTTTACAAAAGCAGTCATACTCAGGGGACGAGCACGTCACAGCAGAAGACGAGACGGCACGTTTGTTTAAAGCAGACGCCCAATAAAATGGACCAGCTTAGTAGATAGCAAACGTCGGTTCAGTTTTAGCTTTTCATTGGCGTTGGATATCATTGACAGCCCTGATCAAAGAACGGCGTCACAAATGAAGCTGTCAAAATAGCTGGCAGCTGAGTCAGGCAGCAAAAAGGGGGAGAAACAGAAAGAGAGATTTTCAGTTGCTTTCAAATGCATCATGGCCACGATGGAGCCTTCATAAACAGACTAAAAAGATGGCTAAAACGTGTTAGCACGGCGCGCGACACGATGAATTATAAATGTGTGCGTAGGATTATAAAAACAATGAGCGAAGGCAGCGAAATCCCTCAACCTCGGGCAGATAGACTAATTAACACTTTCGACATGAATGTATGATCTCATTATAGCTTTAGTACTTACGTAACATGCCATTG
Organism: Carassius auratus; assembly: GCF_003368295.1. Classification (NCBI taxonomy): domain Eukaryota; kingdom Metazoa; phylum Chordata; class Actinopteri; order Cypriniformes; family Cyprinidae; genus Carassius; species Carassius auratus. The sequence goes on along the minus strand of NC_039272.1, from coordinate 8,134,681 downwards.
CACCATTGTTGCGAGCGCCGAGGAAGCTTAACGGCATTTAGAAAGTCTATTGTTTAGAGTTAAGGTTTAGTTACGTAAACATTTACGGAACTCAAAAAGTTGTGCCAGGATGCGTCGTGTCGTGTGTTTTGGGCTTTAGCTATGGGTTGTTCTTCAGCTAATTTTCTGATAATGGCCAATTATCTGCTCTTTTTTCACTAATTAGGAGATAAATATCATCAATCATTGTCTATTAATGTTGATGAGCTGCTTGCATGAAATGAACGTTTATATGCCTAATGAGTGTGCCCTTTTCCTCTATTCGTATCATTCTAAACACTCATTTGCCGACACAAAGTATGCATGGTTAGGCGCTTCTGTTGTGCAGTAATACGCGTACTTGACGGTCGTGACATGTCTCTATGACGGAGTCTCACAGAAGCGCTCTCTGGACATAGAAAGAGAACGAATTAAGTCATCTCCTTTTATGCGTTCACAAAAACCGAAGAAAGAAAAGCTTGGAGTGAGGCCTATACGTTCCCTGCTGCTATCCTCCTCCAGGCAGCACCTCCTCCTCCTCTGTTTTTCCCTCTCTCTGTCTGTCTAGTTCTCGCCCTCGCTGTCTGTCTGTGAATGTGTGGGAACTACAAGGCGCGCTCCTTTTTAGCCCCTCGCGGAATGAATCAGCTTGGATTTCTAAGGCTGTAGAAGTGTCCCATTGTTATGATGTCACCGCAGCTCAAGAAGGATGACCTCTGGACCCTATGGATTCATGGCTGTTTCATCACCCCCATTTCTGACAAGTATAGCTGCCTTTGTCCTCCCACTAGGGGGTATCCAAGCCGTTCGGAATGGATTTCGAAGGACTCGCGGCTTAAGACATGCAACTTTGTGTGCCGTCGTTGTCTTTCAATTTTTTGCGGTGCCTCTTGACTCTGGCTTAATTTTCCTCTTTCTCTCCATCTTCCTTCCTTTCACTCAGTCAGTCTTCCTGGCTTTTTTCCCTCTCTCTCTCTCTCTCCATCCGTCTCCATCGCCATCTCTCCCAGTGCCGTCCTTTTCATTTTGCTATTGCTAAGGAAATAGTGAATACCGCCAGATGTCGCAAATACATCATCATAAGGTGGAGGACTGGTGAAAATAAATCAAGACACGTATGCGGTGGGGGATGTGAGACTGGTGCTTCTCTTAGAGTGTGATTGTGTGTGTGTTTGGGTAACAGAGAGAGAGACAGAAAGCCAGGGAGAGAGGGCAGTAGAGGTCATTGGATTGTCCCTCAGATTTTTTATATTTTATGTATGGGAAAAAGCAAGAGCGGATATGACAGAAGATGCAATTCGCCACCTCAGCAGACCAGAAAGACGAAGAACAAACACCCAAAAATGTCCAGAACCTTTTAAGACATCCAAATCCACCTGACCAAATCTACTCACGAAGACAATGTGAACATCACCGCAAACCAACGACACAATCAAAGGAAAAGCAAATCACGTCTGCTTCCCACTAACACGCGTTCCTACTGGAATGACTAAGTGAAATGGGCTGTGAGAAAGGCTTTGTTTGCAGTTGAAGGAGAGCGAGGCAGACGCACTCTCAGATCCATGCTGAGTCGAGCGAGAGAAGGAGATTCCCCAGGGTGGCGCTATCCCAACAACTCGTATCCTGCGGGGGGAAAAGTTTACAGCCAGCCCTGCCGTTTGTAGCGCCACTACAGAGGCTGTGACAGTCTGCATAAAATGGGCCGGATCTGAGCAGATGCCTCCAACCGAAAAAAAGAAAAAAAAACAGCTACAGAAGCACGATTGAACAAACGCAATCGAGACATCAGAGCGAAGCCCTCTAAATACCTTATTTATGCAGCTGCTTTTGTATCCGTGACAACAAGAAAACAAAACGACACATCAGCATAATGCCTCCTCTTATCATATGGAGGCTTGTCTTGTTTTTTTTAAACCTTCTTTTTACCTTCCCACATCAAAAATGTGGTCTTTTTTCCCTCTTCGGTTCTACTGAGTTCCTCAAAGATAGATAGCCCTGATCAGGCTTTGATATACTAAAATGACACCCCTCGTCTTCCATCAGCCCTGCGGCTGACCATCTCCTGTTCACCACACCAGATACTAGACAACATTTTCTCTGGAGTGCTCTCACAGCCGGCAGGTAAAAGGAAGAGGGCTAATTCCAGGCTCTTTTGAACTCCTCGTAGTGCCTTCTCTATTTTTGGTCATCAGAGAAAATTGTTGAGTGCTTCAAATACATCTCAGAACAAAGTGGAAACGTATGTGTCGTATATATTGTGAGCATCACAGCATTATTTCAGCCGTGAGTTTGCGACATTGGCTAATAAACAATTAGATTAGTTGTGACGGATGTAGGGGGTGAGCCTTTGTTTCAACTGTGCTTGCTAGTGTCGGCAAGATTCTGTAGAGACACCATATTGACAAGCCCTTTTCTCTTTGGTTAGGGGGTGGAGTCCACTCAGCTGTCAATCACACAGACAGAAGAGAATAGCTGTGATCTGTGACATCGTCGAAACTAGAACCGTATGCAGATTTGTCCTTGGATATCTCTTTCTACATTCTCAGTACATCGGAGAACGAATCGCCAAACAAATAACCCAATATCCCCCCAAAATTTTAGGGTCCAAGTCTGACCTGGGCAGATTTTCTGAAGGGACTTTTAGTAAAGGCTTATCAGGCTCAAATAGAGCCATTGTCTGTGAATTGGTTTTATTGGCGCTCAGTGTCCCCCCGATTCTCCCTCTGTCTTAACAAAGAAACATAAACGAGACAACACATACAAAGGGTGGGGAATCAAATCCTTGGACGTTTATCGTGACCATCAATAGGCCTTGAACAATCATTTATGATGCTACTCTAAAACTTACAGATGGAAAGGAAATACAGTGTTGTTTATAAGTTATCTGTGCTCAATCTCTCCTAGATTTGTTGTGGCCGCTTCGAGGTAAAAAAGTATGGAATGTGTGAAAAATGCTCTAATTGTAGATTGTAATTTAAAATGTGGTGATATAAAGGTTATTTTCTTCCTGCCCCTCAAAAAGAACCTTAAGGTACGAAACACGGTGAGGGCTTGACAAGAGTGGTGTAAATTGTTTTTCATTGCATTACCTTGTGTGTCTGATTTCTTTAAATGTAATTTTTATATCAGGAAAAAAAAAATCCCATTAGATATGTAACCGTATTACGTCCTATGGGAGTATGTGACATTTGATATGAAATTATGAAATCTATAATACAGAGTCCTCTGCGTGTTCGTTCTAATGTTCTATGGAATGCACAGGTTTCCCCCCGTTATTATCTTATAATAATGCACTTGCATTATTGAGTGTGCGTATTGATTTTAGAACTAAAACCATTTATTCTAGGCGTAAATGTTATTATTTTAATATCAGGTCTTTGTTAATTTGATTCTTTTGATATATTTCATACAGAACACTAGAGGGGCTTTTCTTTCCTCTCGTTTTAAAGTTCACTCCAGTGTAGCCAGAAACAACTTTGTCCAAAACAATCAAGCCTCTCATCCATCCAAAACATGGCTGGGGATTTATCCGACCTCATCAGCTGGTCCCATCTTCAGTTGGTTAACTATCTTCTAATGATTTCAAAAAATAAAAGTTTTCTTTTTTTTTTCTTTTTTTTTTTAAATAAAGGTAGTACTTTTCTCAGCCCATGTTAAATATGAGTGGTAGTTATTCAAGAGCGAGATATGCTAAATTCAGTTTTACTTCCCAGGTATCTCTCTAACAGGACCTTCTCCTGACCCAGTGAGGTTCCTGTAGACTGTCAGTCCATCTGCTCACGGGCCCTAATTATTTGCTATTGTGTGTGTGTGTGTGTGTCTCCTCTCCTTATCCCAAAGGCACAAGAGGCCTCTAGATGCCCCTCAGTCTCAGGCAGGCAGCAGCCTCATCCAGGTGCCAGCGATGAAACTTTAATACCTTATTTAAATATGGAGTGAATTAGTCTTTGAGAGGCAGGGAGTCGGGCAGCTGTGGAGTGTGTGCTGGTCAGGCAGGCGCTCTGGGAGGCCAGAGGTTCCCGCTCAGTGCCATGAGGGAGAATAGCAATAGGCTGATGCATGGGTAAAAATACCAAGAGTCAATCCGATATACCAGAAGTCCACTGCTAACAATGTAGCCTTAATGAGATTAGGATTGCAGGCAAGATAAGGTATGTGTGTGTCTGTGTGTAAGAGAGTGGCACAGACATATCCAGCATAACGGCAACCTTGGTGTTGATTATCAGTGGTATTTGCTAAGGCCAGTATACTGCTCATACTTAATGAGGGATTTGAACAAGCCCCTAAGCATTAAAGTTCGGTAAAATTTGTACAATTGGGTAATTTAACAGAAAAGGTAAAAGTGCACTGTTATTTTTCAAACTTAAAAATAAAATAAAATAAAATAAACACCTCAGCTACCACATAGCAGTGACCTGGCAACACTGGCACCATGGTTATGAGGCATTGGTTATGATCATGTTTTCATCTGAAAATGTAGAAATCTAGTTTCAAAATGCATTGATTATATACTTTAATTGTATATTGTGACATTTACTTGCTTGTTATGGTAAAGCATCGGATTAGCTCTTCAAATCAGATCAAATGTCGTAGGATGGAAATGAGGCAGATGTTTGTATTAAGATCAGAAATAGTTTAGCAGTTATCCAGTTTATATAATGACCAATCTTTTGACTCCAGCTTATGAGTGTGTGTAAATAGAAGCCTCTCCCCATCTGACTCATCCAGATTTACAGATTATCCTTGGACTAAGAGCAGATCTCTTCAGTACCCTTTCATTTGAACTTGAAGTTAAAAGGGCCTCATTAAATGTTTGATCCATATATTTTGCATATCTTGTCAGCATTAATTACTTTGTATTAAAGTTCACCTTTAAAGAAGCCCAATGAAGGACATTAAAGGTTCAAGAAAAAGATTATCATGCAGGATGCTGCAGATAATTTTCTGACCTCTTTTTCAATGAGACACCAAACGTCTTTTCTTGCCTCTGGTTCAAGTCATGTTGACTTTTGTAATTGTGCTTTAAAGCTGCTGTAAGCAATTTTTTTTCCCCCGAATGCCACACATAAAGCGTCTTTACTACCTGACAGAGATTACAGATATAGGTGTCTTGAGAAATAGCACTTTGTGACAGCCCTAGACACTGTAAAATAAAAAAAGAAGAAGCAATCCAACCACAGTCATTGTATTTTAGCCAATCAGAAAGTGCCTCTCAGCCAATCACTTTGTGCGTTTAGTTTCTTTTTAGGTTTATAAAGGTAGGTTTTGTCAAGAATGCTTGTGGCTGAAGAGATTGCAGGCCGCTCTAGATCATCTAAGTGTAACAGGAAGTTAGTAATCTAACACTGTGTACTGCAGCTTCTATTGTTAACGTTAGATTGCAGGTTTACTTTCTGCTCTGTTTTGATGTACTGCAGTGAAGGGACCCTTAGGTTAATTCATATGGTTTGCTCACTTTGCTGTATGACGAAAGAATGGTATACATTTATAGAGACAATGAGAGAATAGGAATGAGTAGGGTCGTGAAAATATGCAGAAATACATTTCAAGAGTATCCCCAGCCTGTCTATGCTGTTTCCATGGCAACTGGGCTATATGTCTGTGTGAACTAAGAGGTCAGGACTTGGCTGGTTAGCATAGGACCATTAGGCCCTGCTGGAAGATGGTGTAACTACATCATTCAGGGAGCAAAAACAGAGACTTTTTTGTTTTATTATTGCCAGTTAAGAAAACACTTTATGCTTACGATGTAGCTACACATTAATCACAAATATTTCATCTTAAAATAGTTGATACTTTAATAGTACCTAGTTATTTTTTTGATTGTTAACCATATGATGAATTAAATAGAAAATGAATTGTTTCTTTGGAGAAGAACACAGAACACCATTGATTGATAGTGCTTTTGTTCCTCAAATGTTCTTTTGATAGTTTGAATGTCTCTCCACCTGGATTTTTCTTCTCCCTTGTTGTATTTTTTTATTTGTTGGTTTTATTTATTTATGTTCAGAAAATTCTTTCTTAAATTCTGATTTAGTTAAAGGTTACTCCATTTCCAATTTTTCTCACACTTGATGCAGAGTAAATGCAAAGATTTTGAGTAACACACACAAACTATATATATATATATATATATATATATATATATATATATATATATATATATATATATATATATATATATATACACACATTTTATAACTAAATCTTTGCATCAAAGGTTAATAGTTCAAAGGTTTGGGATCGGTAAGATTTTTCTTCTGCTCATCAAGACTGCATTTATTTGATCAAAAATTGCAGAAAAATACTAATATTGTGGAATAATATTGAAACTTAAAATAATGGTTTTCTATTTTATTATACTTTAGAATATAATTTAATTCTGTGATCAAAACTGAATTGTCAGCATCATTATTCCAGTCTTTAGTGACAAATGATTCAAAGTCACAAAATCACAGACATTACATTTATTAAAATAGAATTTCATAATTTTTGATCAAATAAATGCAGCCTTGATGAGCATAAGAAACTTCTTTAAAAAACATGCAAAATCATACTGATACCAAACTCTTGAAGTGTGTATACACACACACACACACACGCACGCACACACACACACACACACACACACACATATATATATACATATATATATATATATATATATATATATATATATATATATATATATATATACACATTAACAGACCCAAAAGTAAAATGCCAACCACCTTTCCCAAACTTTCCCATCCTGCTTTTATGTGTGTGTTTACTTATATGTGAAGTGGAACTGAATTGTTGGTTAAAATAAAAACAAAAAAAAGGTGCTGTTTTGTGTACAGGCCTCCGTTTCTACGGACATGAAGGTCTCATCAGAAGAGCAAAACTGTTCACTAAATAACCCTCATTTTCTGTCTGGCAAAATCCGACAAACACACTTGAAGAGTACAGCTGCAGTCTTACACAGACACACTCATCAAACTCATTTTATGATGCACATCTATCAGTTTTGTAGAATATCCAATGTAAAAGCACCATGCAAACTGGTCTGCTGCCTTTGTGTTTTATGTAATCTGTTGCTCTCGGATGCTGACAGTATGATGCAGTTATGTGTAAGGATTTGAGGCGTCTTTGAGTTATGTGTGTGTGTTTACCCATTCACGCGCTCTTTTCCAGCACCTTATTACCATCTGCCTGTGCTGTGAGGCTGGGTTAGGGCTGCCCTGATAGCTGCCTGATGGACCCCTCTGTTGTAGCACAGTGCCAGTAATTTGCTGTCAGGCAGTGCTGACAGGTGCAATGAGAGAACAATAAACGTGAGGGCAGCAGTAATGCAGAGGTCTGGCCGGTCTGGATGAAAACTGATGGCTTCTGGATTGGCTGCAATGGTTCCCTCACTTCCTGGTCTCAGAGCGCATGCCCCCATAGAGAGTAAATTAACGTGGGATACTAGTAAACACCCTCGAAGGGGGTACGGCGATAAAGGAGGTAAATAGAGAATGGAATAAAAGATGTTTGTGTGAATTTCAGAGGTTATTGTGTGTTTCCTATAAGTGAAATCTACCCCCTATTCAGTGTATATGGCTGTGATATTATAGTATGTCTATGTTTGTCTCTGTAAGGCTGGATGGTTTACAGGTTGATGAAAGACCTTCCGAACAGATCTGCACAATTGAATCAGCTGGATATAACGGCTGTGGCCAGCATGCTGACTCTAGCTCTGGGCCAAAACTTAGTAAGCTGCCTACCTAGACAGAATTTTATGGCAGCTTCAGAGATACTTTATTTTAAAGGAACATTTTTGTATAATGTTGTTGTGCCAATCCTCCAATGCATTTAAAACGTGCTCATTAAATCCAAGTTGGTGGACTGAGCCAATAAAAAAAAAAAAAAAAAAAAAAGAGTTAAAGGATAGTTCACCCAAAAATGAAAATTCTGTCATTAATTACATCATGTCATTCCAAATATGAGAGACCTTTGTTCATTTTCATACCACAAATTAATACATTTTTTAAAGAAATTAACTTTTTCAAAATAGTCCATGTGACATCAGTGGTTCAACCTTAATTTTATGAAGCTATAAGAATACTTTTAAAAATATTGAATTTATTCAACTATTTCTTCTCTCTGTCAGCCAATCTTCGACTCCCATCTATCCCTTTAAAAACTGACTGTTTCACTTAGTGTTTGATTGCTAAATATTTTTTTGTCTATGAAATTTAGTGAGGGAGAGGGTGTAGAAACATTTTTCATTTCACATTTTCACAAAAAAAAAAAAAATTGAAGTTAAAAGTATTTGTTGTAAATTGTGCTCCAGTAAAAACTGTATACTGTATTATTAGCTTAGCAACGTTATCTCTAAACTAAACTACAAGTTTGTCTCCATTAGCTTAGCAATACTTTGTGAGGAACTCTATCTATTTACTTCAGTTAGCATGTTTACCTCTGTAAACAGTAGATGGCGAGGCAGCTTGCTAAGTTTTGGAACACAGCTTTTGAGAAAATTTGTTTAATAAATGTCAGATGAATGCTTTTAATTATTTGTTACTTTTGAAGTATGTTTGCTCATCATCATGCTCAAACGGCTTCATATTGGATCTATAACTACACACTTGAGCTAATGCTAAAAGCTCTTTACATGCTCACATCACTCATATGAATATTCAGGTGACCCAGGTCTTAGCGCTGGGAGAACCGAGACAGACTGTTCTCTCTAAGGTCCTGGCAGCTCTCGATTTGTCTCCCCCACAGTTAGTGTGTGTTCTGGGCTGAGTTAGCGAATGCTAAATTAAAAGCCCTCTTGCTCAGGAAACAGAGCAGCAGGAATTAGACCCGACCTCTGACTGTGAGCAGGTGTCTCAGGCAGTGGGAAAGAGTGTGTGTCATTGAGACAGTCACCTGATTCTATCTATCTATCTATCTATCTATCTATCTATCTATCTATCTATCTATCTATCTATCTATCTATCTATCTGTCTATCTGTCTGTCTGTCTGTCTGTCTGTCTGTCTGTCTGTCTGTCTGTCTGTCTGTCTGTCTGTCTGTCTGTCTGTCTGTCTGGCTGGCTGGCTGGCTGGCTGGCTGGCTGGCTGGCTGGCTGGCTGGCTGGCTGGCTGGCTGGCTGGCTGGCTGGCTGGCTGTCTGTCTGGCTGTCGTTCTGTCTATCATTCTATCATTTGTTCAATCATCTTCTTACACACATCTCATCTGTCTGTCCATTTTTTATATTATGCTCCTCCAGTTCTTGAATCCGTTCCTCTCTTTTTACCAGTAGCCTGGTGGTCTTGAAACCAGAAATTCATTTGTGTTGGATGTCTTTACTTTACAAGAACACAAAAGGACATCCTAAGACCCCTCCAAGCTCTTACTTTGAAGATCATGAGTGAAGGATTAAGTTTTAGTTGTTTGGTTGTAGAAATGGGTGAAAGGATGCAAACAAAGAACGTTTGTGACAGGACCCACCAGGGTCTATTATTCATCCTCGGCCCACTCGCCCCTGTCTGAAATACTTTCAACTTTAATAGCCATTTAATCCAATGATGAACTCTCGCTCACCTTGCGTCTGGTCTGCAAAACACGCACGCTTGCACCCTACAGTAAAATCTCTTCATTTATATTGGTCTGCTAAGACTGAGACTCTTTTTTATAGCAAATATCTCAAAAATGTTCCGGTTCAAATTGTCTTCATGGTCTGTACTGCATGTGGTGTACTCAAATTTTAGCCAGCCAAATGAGAAAAAATATCCATACAGAAATCAAATACTGGTACATGTCTTATGTATTATTACAGATATAGATGGTTTAGGGCTGTAATTTGTTGCACTGACAGTAATTGCAATTTTATTTTCTAAATTATGTGATGCATTGTAACGTATAAAATCATAATATATATATATATATATATATATATATATATATATATATATATATATATATATATATATATATATATATATATATATATATATAATGTTTTTGGAAACATTGTGAAGACTGATGCTGTTGGATAGAGAATAAAATTGTACTGTGCTGGAATTAAATTGTGACCCTGAACCACAAAACCAGTCAAGTCATATTGGTATATTTGTAGCAATAGCCAAAAAGACATTGTATGGGTCAAAATTATCGATTTTTCTTTTATGCCAAAAATCATTAGGATAAAATTATTAAGTAAATATCATGTTCCATAAGATATTTTTTAAATGTTCTACTGCCAAAATAAATCAAAACGGAATTTTGATTAGTAATAAGCATTTCTAAGGATTTCATTTAGACCATATTAAAAGAGATTTTCTCTATATTTATTGATTTATTTGCACTCTCCGACTCCAGATTTTCAAATATTTGTATCTCTGCTAAATATTCTCCTAATAAACCAAGGGAAAGATTTTTTTATTCAGCTTTCAGATGATTTATAGGTATCAGTTTAAAATAAATTGACCATTATGACTGGTTTTGTGGTCCAGGGTCATAATTAAGCATCTGGATTTGGTGTACTTTTAAAATTGAAAGTCAAACTGACAGACATTGTGTATTATTGAATGAATCATTATATTATGTAATGGATTCATTCCCAAATGGCATTTTCACATCCTTAACTCTACCATATTTGTGTGTTGGTACAACTGAGTGTATGAAACAGGTGCTAGGCTTTCTCCTAGCCAAGTGGAAAATATGCACTTTCTGAAATATGACAAGAAGTATCTTCTAAACATTTCAACTCACCCTATACCTGAGGATATTCGTTTTAGTGAAAGGAGATGGAGAGAAAGATAATTAATATAGCTTACTGCCAATACATCACAGTGGAGTTGAGCCCTATGATGGTTGTCATCTTCACTCACTCTCCTTCATCCATGAGCACAGGTTTAACGTTCTGGAACAGGTCATCAGTCCTCTGTGCTCCCCACTGTACCCAACACTATTTATCTCAAAGAGAAGGAGAGCGAGCCAACCAGGAAAAATAATTACAAATGAAGAGTGACACTGTGGTGAATGGAACATATGTCAGCCGAGGCAGTAGCGCTTGTGTTTAGAATGAGCTTTACATCAGATAGCTGGTGAAAATCCTCTGGTCCTGAACGGGCCTGTTTAAGAGCATCCTGAAGCCAAGAGTGGAGTTCAGTTGGCAATCCCAATTGAGAAACCGATCCAAATGAAAAGACACTCTAATATCAAGAGAATTAGAGAGAGTCTTCAGTAATTCAGCTTTTACATTCATTGAAAACAGTATCGTTTTCCATCAACAAAAATAAAACAAATAATTTGATGAAAAATGGAGATGCCTTAAGTTGATGCCTTATGTGCTTTCAAAGACCTATCTTACAAACCAAAAAAAAGAAGAAAATACCCATTTGTCAGTTATAATATTGGTTCTGACACTTTCTGTGTAATAACATTAAAGTGAGTGTTTGCCGAGTTTGTTGGACAGGAACCTGCTGTGTCCCCAGCCCCAGTGGCCCATGACTGTCAGTTTAAGTTGAACTAAAATGAAATAAAGCCTCTTGTTATAAAACACAGTAGAAATATATCATTTTTTGTCTCATATTTAACATCCCCCTATTATCGCCAATGCATTTATTTAATCAAAAAAAAAATCTCTAATTTTGTGAATTTTTATAATAATTTACTTTATTTATTTTTAATATAATGCTGAAGCCAAATTGTCAGCAGCCATTACTCTAGTGTCATACGATCCTTCAGAAATCATTGTAATATTTTTGGGAAACAGCTGTGCTGCTTATTTTAAACACAGTGACAATGGATTCAACCAGTGATGAGACATTGGGGCAGAACTGTCTGTTTGGTCGGCCAATGACAGGCAGGGAGATTGTTCTGGAAACCTCTTTGAAAATGGTCTCTTTTTTTTTTGTTTTGTAATGTTGTTTGGTGACACTCGTTGCGTAGAAATGACACACTCCAGCTTTAATGCTCAGCTATTTATACAGTCTTAAGAGCTCCACCTGCAATGAAACTCAGGAAGGAAGAAGTCCGCATTTATGAGGCAGCAGGAATCCTCTCTCCTGTCTGGGAGCTTCAGCTAGCAGCATTTAGCAACCATTATGCCAAACCGCAGAAATTACAAACACATACATACATGTGCTCTCAAATCAATCTCACAAACACACCCACATTTACATGCGATCCGTGTCCCGTTTGACACGCAGTCATACGCCCACAGTTGTCCGCGCGGAGACAATCTAACATTCACATGAGAGGGAAGCCTCGTTTACATAATGATGATCTTGTTTCTCGACTGAAGTGAATGCTTGACTAGCCAGTAGACATGCACTGAGAGTAGTTTCATCTCTATCCCTCACGCTCACTTTTTCTCATTCTCTGCCTCCCTCGCTCTCTTTTTCCGCAGCGTGTGTGCAGCTAGTTATTTTAACGCTCTCCAGCCGTGCCCTCAGCTCTTCATGGCCTTGTGAGGGGCTTCAAAAGAGACATCACTGCTGCCTGTGCCAGCCCTCCTTCCTCTCCCCCCACCTCCTCTTCATTCTCTCTCCTCTCTCGCCTCAGCCCGTGAACCCGTTTGACTCTTCCTCTCTCTCTCTCTCCCGCTCGCTCTCTCTCTCTTTCAGGCATGGCGTGATTCATCAGGGAAGCCGTGCTTTTAATCAGCCCATTAAAAATGGATGGCAAGCAGAGGGCTGGTGTAAGAGATCTCATTTGGAGCAGTGTGAGATGGTGTGTGTGTGTGTGTGTGTGCATGTGTCCGTGCATGTGCTGAAAGATGGTAAGGATGAGTGCCTTGCAGGCTCTGTCTCTCTTTGCCAGTGTGTCTGTGTGTGTATGTGTGAGGTTTGATGCTAATCTCTTCTGGCTGCTGAACCAACAGTTCAAGTTCTCATTTTTTGGACTGTTCAGGTCAATAAAACAAACAAAATGATTTAATTGTCTCAACATTGTGGTTTAACAACTCTTTATGTCTTGTATTTCTCTCACCTTTAATGTTAGAATGTTGAATACTTTCCTCAATCTCAGTTTAAAGCACAGAGGATGCTAAGTAAGTCATTTGTAGACTTGTAGCACTCTGTTGTTTGCAAAACATTGCTCTGTTTGTCTGAGCATCTGACCAGCAACAAGGCTCAACCAATGGGGTGAGTTTGGGGCGGGGCTATCTGTTTATCTGGCCAATTAAAGATAGGGAGAGGATTTTGGAAACAGCTATTTCGATCATGCAAAAACCAACTCCTGAACATCTGAATTGGGAATATCGGGAAATCTGACTGGAAATGCCCCAGGTTGTTTCTTATGCTAAAATAGCATTAAAAGGTGTATATATGTTTCTATGGGAAGTGGAGCTTCTAAGGCAGCTATAGTTATGGGGTATTCCCAATTGCCAATTGACTCTTTTATTTAGAAGGCGGCACTTATTCTGCCGTATTGTGTGTTGCAGTTTCTTTCATTCATAATTGTACAAGTAAACCCAATCTTTGTGTTTGTCTTAGGTCATAGTCGTATACTTTATTTATTTATTTGCTTATCACGTGTTCATGTAAAGAATGTTTTTTTATCTTTTCAGCCTCATCAAAATGTTATAAACTCATATTGGTGTGATTCCATTCTGGTCCAATGATCCAATCCTTTTTCAATGAATAATATCAAATCTGGAATTTCTCTCAAAAACATGCAACTTTTTGAATGTAAATTTATTTCAAATGAGGTTTATGTTCATTTCAGCAATGAGAGTTTCAAGCATTTTGGTGTATTGGATGCAGGCCCCTAGAAGAGAGCTTAGAAAACTGCATGAGATATTGGTGAAAAGTGACAGCAGTGTGAATGTATCACTCTGAATGTTTTTTGGGTTGAATAGCACATTGGTACTCCTAGCTTAGCTTCGACTGGATATGTGCCCAGCCTCTGGGAACCCATCATAACCTGGCAAATGTGTGACACGCTGGCACAGATGCCCATCCATGTGCCCGCATCCTACTGGAATTGGGCTCCCAGTTGAGATGTGATCTAAACAATGATGCTCTAACTGTTGTGTGGGTGTGTGTACATGAGCGTGGAAAAGTAGCATAATACTGTGACACCGAAATTGAGAACTGTGTCGACTTTACTGAGAATTGGTGCATCTCTCCAACAGAGAAATAATATAAACTCCCCACATGCCATTCCCGAGCTCTCTACACACAGATTTTGTCTGTGTCACTCTGCTGAGAGGGCACTTTCTCATAGCTCATTAGGAACAGTGGGGCCGCTCTCTTTCTCTCTGCTCTTGTGAAAGTCCTTTTCTTACTCTCCCACAGCTTTATACTGTCACACACACACACAAGGTTGGCAAGCAGCCTTGTTCTACAGATTGATTGGCCCACCTGTTCACCTTTCCTCATCTTTACAGTTTCAGTGTCTATTTTAACTCTGTCCCAGAACCGGAGGTACATGATGAAAAAATGTACACTGTGGAACCTGCTTAACCTTTTTAGAGCAAAAATTAATGGTGGATTCTGTTCTCTTTTTTAACCTGAATTAACTCTTAGATTTCCTACTCAAGTGCTTGTTTTTGGATTTAAAATGGGACACATTTGGCATTTACACCTAAAAATAATATATATTTTTTTTATCATTTAACTTACTTTTCTCTTATTTCAAGCATGTATGACTTTACTGAAGCACAAAATTAGATATTTAGCAGAATATTCAAGCTTTTTTATTGTATTTATTTATGTTGAGCTTGACACCCTCTAGTCATAATGTGATTGCATTGTATGGAAAATAGCAGCTTGAACATTCTGCTAAATCTCTATGAGTGAAAGAAGGTCATACAGGTTTAGAAGGACATGAGGGTGAATAAATGGTACAAGTTTCATTTTCTCTTTAAGTGTTGTTTGATGAATGAATTTCTGAGGTTCTGACAGAGATTAGCACTGAAAGGAGACATGCTGGTGGGACATATTATGTATGACCTGTAGAAGCTTCATGCTTGTGTGTGTTGAATTGAGTAGGGCTGTAACAAGGTCATGAAATATACAGTAGATGGATGTAGGTTGTGTGTATAGGTGTGCATTAAAGGCCACCAAACCTTGGTGGCTGTTGTCACATAGCCCATATGTCTTTGCCTCAAGTTGTCATTGTGGCATAACACACACACACACACATACACACAAGTCAGTACAGGAAATGGACTGATATGCTGCATTTTTTTTTGTGTGTATTGAAATATAACATTTGAAAATAAAAGACTAAATTAATATACTGCCTGTGGTTAATATTTTCTATTTTTAATGAATTACATATGCCAATTAATTAAATTAACTGCAAATAATGAAATATGTAAGCTGAGTAAAGACCCAAAATGAAGATAAGTAATGACACATTAATTTACATAAAAATATTGAATAGTCATCCAAAAATGTGGCTTAAGAGATCAATATAATGTTTGTTTTATCTCTATTTCATAGAACATAAGCCTATACAGCCCACAACAATCAAGTTGATTGTGCAATTTTTTATTAATTAATTGCAATAAATGAACATTAAAATGACGACCCTTATACAATGCATACATACACCATGCAGTAAGTGTGTTAGGGAATGTAGTCATGAGATTGCGTGTTAGTAAACACTGATATTATGTGCTCTGACAGCTTGTAGAATATAATGATGTTATATAACAATGACACACGCACATATTGAGAAGTCTCTCTTGGACAAATCGCTCACTGCCATATTCTGAATGAGTCCTTGGAATGAAAGGTTGCGCACAGGGTCCGGGAGGTGAACAAGAATCCTGTCCTTCCATCCCTCCACCTGTCTTCCCCTCTCGCTCACTCCTGAACTTTCCAGCGTGTACATCATGAAATTTACCGCAAGCCCCTTCACCCGCCAACATCTCACTCCAGCCCTGCCTGTCAAAGCTCTGCTCAAGGGGGAGAGAGAGAAACAGATAGATAGACAGATAGAGAAATAAATAAAATAAATAAATATAGAAATGAATAAATGAGTAAGAGCTGAGAGGCGCCCAGAAATCTGAATTCTCCCAGCAGGTAATCCTATAAAACGCCAAGGTGAGGCGATTCTCAGCTTCACCCCTCATTATTGTATCTTTACCTTGCCACACTGCTCCTGATGTAAAAATTATGGAGAGAGAGAGAGAGAGAGAGAGAGAGACTTTCCCTATGCACACAGTGTCTCTACAATGCATCGCCTTGTGTTTTCGCTTTCTCTCTCTCTCTCTGCTTCCCTGTGTCCCCTCCCATCTCAGTTCTTTTTAATCTTTTATTCATGGACTAGCAGGTGATGAAAAATTTATGCCTCGAGTCTGGCATTGAAATAAATGCAAAATGAAAACAGAGGCAGTTTATACTGACAGTCTGAATATCTCTATCTAGAACAAGGTTGAAGAGAGCAAATCAAGGAGAGAGAGAGCGAGGGGGGGGGGGAGTTGAGGGAGGTGGGGCAACGAGACCTTCATGATGTAAATATCACTATAGTCTTTCATTCTAGCCTTAGATTAGTGTTTGTTCTGTTGGTACTGTTTCTAATATTGTATTCACACACTCATGTGGTATATACAGTGTATGCATTTCCACCCCAGCCTTGATGTAGGTTTTTGGCATTTCCTCTCATTACAAGACTTTGACAGCTGTTAAACTGCCAGAGTTCACCCTGTCGCTGTGCTATTGGTCATTAGTAGGTGATCCTACTGAACTGTTTCAGGAGGAAAACTGTTTGCACTCTAACTGATAGATGGCACATTGCATTGTATTGCGCTGCATTATGCCCCCATAAGTGTGTGTGTGTGTGCATCATATGTTGATTAAGCACACATTGGTATGTTTTATTCAACTTGTTGAAATGTCCAACTTCCAGTTTAAGAAAGTGTATTAGAGCAGTCAGCCTTCCTGCTTATTAATGGATGGTAGAAACACTATGGCTTGATTCCTGGAAAATGAAATACCTCGTACACAGTGTACACTAGCGTTTAAAAGTTTATTCAGAAAGGAGGCATTAAATTGATCAAAAGTGACAGTAAAGATATTTATCATGTTACAAATGATTTCTATTTCAAATACAGACTGATGTTTTGAACTTTTATTCTTCACAGAATCATGACTAAAATGTTAAGCAACACAACTGTTTTTAACAGTGTGTATCTTGAGCACCATGACATATTAGAATTTCTACAGGATCAAGTGACACTAAAAACTGAAAAAACAAAACATTTTTATAGAAAAAAAGCTATTTTTAATTGTAATACAATTTTAAAATATTGCTGTTTTATTGTATTTGTGATCAAGTAAATGCAGCTTTAGTTACAAATTAGCATGATACTTCTTTCAAAAACGGCCCCTCATTTTTAAATGGAAGTGTAATTCTTTTTGTACAAAAAAGTAGAAATTCCCAAAGGAGTACATTTAAATGATTTACATTATAAAACCTACTAGCAAGCGCTCATTCTTAAAAAGCATTCTTCATAGTGCTATATGGTCATAAGCAAGAGATATCAAGTAGGAAAATCCGACTTTGAATGTAACAGCAGAACGGCCCTAGGCAACAAGTGTCATCCTGTCTCCGGTGGTGCCACACAGAGAGTGAACCTCATCCCCAGGGCCTTCAATAAGCCTTGGATTTTGGGTCTGATGCTGGTGTTTTGAATGTTGATTGGCTGAAGTGAGAGAACTGACAGGGAAGAGTGGAGAAATGTAAAAGGTTTTCATGTTTCTTGCTGAGTCACAGAGCTAGTCTGTTAGTTTTACGTTCTCCACAGTAGTTCATTTGCGTTGTATTTCAGTCTCAGCAAAGACAGTACTAAAGATGTGAAGCATAAGAGTCAGTTTGACAGGTTGCTTTTGAAATCACCACAAGAACTTGACTGCTGCGTCTGCTTCACTGTTGTGTGCTTCTGTTGCACTGCAAAAACATTTTAATCTGTTTTTTTGGTCGTTTTTAAGTTCAAAATATCAAATATCCTTGAAACAAGATCCCTATATTACAAATAGATTTCAGAGAACATTTCTTGAATAAAGTTTAGTGAGGATCATGTTTACAACAAGACAAACATCTGCCAATGAAGAAAAACACTAAATAAAAAAAAAAAAAAAAACAGATTTGCATCCCAAGTAAATGTTTCTTGCCTCAAAGATGTTTACATGTTTTCACTGAGAGGACAAAAAGTGCAGTGTGTTTAATTTGAATTATTATTCACAGCTAGGCATTTAAATGAGACTTCTCGATGGGTTATGTTAACGTAGTAGCTTTAAGCACGTCTGTAAAAAATCACATCATTTGGAACACATCATGTTCTCATTATAGTGTATATATAAGAAATCTAACAAATCTAAATGTGTAAAATTCAGTAAATGAAAAATACATATTGATTAACCACTTGAATGAATACTGGAATGAATGAGGGTTGGTTGATGTTCACAGCCCTTTCATGATCTCTTTGGATCAAATCTTAAATACTGTGTAAAGTGTCTCTTTCTCTGTCTGCAGTTCCATCAGCTGTATCGAATGTTGGCTCAGTTATAAAAGTATGGGTATAAAAAACAGAAGCATCATAACTTGTTTCACTTTGATATTTAGTCCAGTTCACAGGCAGGGATGTTGTATACTGTAAAAGTATATATTTCAGCTTCATGTAGCTGAAATGACAGCTGGTAAAAAGTTGCAGTTTATATGTATAATTGACTCTGTGTGTGTATGTGTGTACGTACCACTCACGTGTGACGCACTCTGTGAAGGACCATAAATTTAGCGCTAGACATCATTCATACAGCGCTTTTGTTTTGACAAAGATGCATAACGGGCAGTGGAATAGGTAAAACATGCAAGAAGATGGGAGTGAACTTCTTTTAACTCGAGCGCAGTGTTCTTAGAATGGCATTTCATGCTGCAAGAGACACGAGCGCAATCAAACACATCCATGTTTGCACAGAAAAAAACTATGGAAAAGCAGCGTGATCAAATAAAAAACCTGTAAAGAACTACTGTATGTCTGATATTGCATGTTTGCATCATGGTGACAGGCTGAAAGCTGCTGTTGTTTTAAAGAACGTTTATAGCTGATAAAAGTCTACGTTCAGTCATTTTTAATACCTTGACTTTTGAGATTTCCTAAAAGAATATTCCTCGTGTTATTTCTGAACACATAATACGTATGAGACAGGTTTGTACAATATGTAGTTGTAGTTTTTGCATCTTTTCTGCAAAGATATTTAACAAGTGACTTGTTTAAAATGTACATCATGTTGACATTTTCATGTGTGGTGCACTTGGAATAGAATTTTCTTTAACTAGAGGGTTAATAAAGAAAAAGTAACTTGTATCATGTTGTAGTTACATTTTCAAGTTGACTGGTTATAAATCATAAAAAAACAAGAATCAGTCAGACATTATGGGAAAATTGAGATTTACATCTTGGGCAAAATCGTCCAGCCCTGTTGCTAGGTGGTTACTTAGTGGCCCTAGTCAAAAGAGCTCATATCTAAGTCTAAGATTCTAGGTTCTAGATATAATTCGGGTCCCTTATTAAATGTTAGTTGAATTTTTTTTGGCTGATTTATTGTCCGCTAGTCTAGATGATCTTCATCTTAATTTCTTGGAAAAGCAATAGCATATGTCTCCTCAAATAGCCACACAATTAGAGAAGATATTCACGTCTTGCACAAACTGGCGTGGGACAAGTTACATGGTACATTTTAATACATGGTGTTAGGGGTTTGTTTTAATCCTTAGCAAGCACAATAACTAGGAAACATTCTCTCTCTGTTATTCCTCCCTCTTCCTCTTCATCTCTGCCCTCTCTTTCTGCCACCCTGGGGTCTACAAATCCCCCGCCACCTCAAGTGACGCCACATCCTCCCCCACAGTGGCGCAATCATATCACCCGACAATTAACCGACGATGTGTAATTGGCTGGTGTGTATGAGGGTCAGCAGCTGGTGAGGCATAGCGTCGCGGCACCGGCTCGCCTCACTCACTTCCTGAACCAGATTCAATTATTAATAGACTGATTGCTGGAGTGAGGTTTCTCTGGGAATCTGGATCTGCCACAATGAATCAAATGAAACCACTGCTTTACATTTTCATTATGCCACAGCCCTCTGCTTTCAATTGCAAATGGAGCCCAGAAACCCAACTGCAACCCCCTCGCCTTTCAACGTCTTCATACCCCCCCATACCCCCCCCCCCCCAGTGGCACCCCAAAAATACACACGTACAGTGTCGGACTTTATGACAGTGGCAAGAATGCCTTAGTGGAAGAATACGTATATTTAGATGTCGTGTGTGTATATACATTTTATGCATTTAGCAGACGCTTTTATCCAAAGCGACTTACAGTGCATTCAGGCTATCAATTTTTACATATCATGTGTTCCCGGGGAATCGAACCCCCAACCCTGCGCTTGATAGCGCAGTGCTCTACAAATTGAGCTACAGAAACACTATATATATATATATATATATATATATATATAAACCCTATACCCTGCTATAATTGCCTTATTCATTGATAAATGTAATTTCATACCATAATAACTTTAAAAAGGAGAGAAAGAGAAAAATATCAGGATGAAAAAGTACTTCAGGGCTATACAGATTTCTCTGCTGATTTACAATCAGGTCAATGTACAAAGGAATATGAGGTGCCAAACTTAGAGGTCTTAATCAGGTCCACCTGCAAGAGAAAACACTGCAAAAATGCAATTTCATCTGGTTCAATTGCCCTCTCTCTCCTTCATTCTTTCTTTTTAAAGTTTAAAAGGAAACAGGACTGCCTGAAAAAATTAGCATAGTTTGCTTAAAACAAAGGTTACTGATGTAAACATTACATAATACTTTGTCAGTTGATTTATTTTGTATATCTTAAAGCATACAGTATATACATTATTTTTATCTAACACATGAAGAACACACATAGAGAAACCTTTTCAAATTGTATCACTTTAAAAATTGTATCTTTAGGGTTTAAAGCTATTTTAAATGCATGTTTAATACAAATTATATATAATCTTTGAGTATTTGTTATATATTGGCTTTACACATGAAATATAATGATGGGTGTAGTGAAATTGGCTTCAAGTTTATTTGCATGCAACTGGATTAAGTTATAAATGCATTTGTTATGGGAATTACTGCCTGGAAATATTTAGGTGTGCTCATATGTGCGGTATACACACACTATCCAGCACTCTTGCTCCATCCTGCAGCAGTGCAGCCCGCATTTGTGCACTGGCTCAGTCAGTCTCTCCACACCACGCATGTTTTCTTCCTCTAATCACCACAACTAATAGCATCACCCATCTGCAGCTGCTCTGCCTCAGATTCTCTGTGTGTTTGCACGTGAGAGTAGCCAGGGATACATTGCCTGGGATTTCCTGCAACAAATCCATATATTAGCCCATCATTGGAAAGGCAGCAGCAATAACATTAGTCATGCCATTTTAGCCATCATCAGGAGCTCAGGGCACACATGGAGAGCCAGGTTCACTATGTAAAAGCTCCTGGGAATGCAGCTGAAGAGCAGTGTGCTGGTCAGGGGTGAGAAGATGGGCTAGGTATGCATAATATCAGCTCCTGATACTTTGTGAATTTCATGGTGATTTCCCTGGGTATAGACAGGCGCTGGATGAGACATCATTTACGCTCCAGAGTTCCCTGAGCGGTGCTGTGATCAAAGATCAGCTCTTTGGAGGGTTGTGGCTTCACCTCAAGTTCAACAGCTGGTGTTGGATTAGCCTGTTCCCTGATCTGCTGTGGACATCTAATCAACGGCTTCAGGCTCAGCCTATATGCGAGCACAGAGGGATTTGTTTACTGCAATATACTGGGGAGAGACATCATTCATGGTTTAAATGACTTCAGGATCAAGGATTAGTTGTAGAACTGGTTTTAGAGGGCCGGCTCAGAGAAGTCCATCTTGCCTGCCTCAAATTTCTTGCCAGTTTGATGCCCACCCACAGCTGTACAGTACCCAGCTCCAAGAGTCCCCTTAAACGATGGCCTCAGGAAATAACCTCCACCAGATGTGACTTTAACAACCAAGCACTAACCATGCAGAAGCGTGACAGCATCCATTTATATGACTTTTCCTTGTTTAATTACGCGCCACGTCCAGTAAAGGTCTTAAAAAGGAAGTCTTTCACTACATGGTTATTATGCTTACATTAAGGAACGCGTTTAAGGCATACAGGACATTTCCTCATCTGTTTTTTTTACTGGCCACTGCTTAGTTTAAGAGCCACTTTTACTGACAACTCATATTTTCACTTCCAAACTACTTAGCCTCATGAAGAGGGGGTCCATTACTTGTCTGTCGTTTGAAATGTTCTCTAATGGCTACTCTCTGATTGAATACAGATTCAAATAAAAACAAGTAATTAGCCATTCGGGCTAATTTAATACAGTGCCTTATGCTAGCATTGAACTCAAACTAGCTTAGCATTTCACATTATTTCAGGCCATATTCTTCAGTCCAGGCACATTGGAAAACAGCATTTCTGAAAATGATATTATGTAGATTTTTGCATGTTTTGCAACACTTTAAAGTGAAATGTCTAGTGATTAGAGCTAAAAGCACAGATTAACAGATTAACGTGAAATTGGCAATGATTTTTAGTGCCACCTACACTAAACTGTACCCTAAACCTAACCGAAACTGTGAATAAACGCAAATGTGAGATAAAAATGCATTTGGTGCATCAACCATGCCATTTTAGCTTCTACGTGACTTTGAGATCTTTTATTGTTTCTTGTGTTCTATGGGACTCGTACCTTAATGCTCCTCATCACAAGTGAAGTGCTATAGCTGGTGAGCTACCAAGCAAGTTTATTACACCAGAAAAAAAAAACAAGAAAAAAATATAGTACATATGGAGATGATTATGTGATGCAAATGACTCAATACAGTAGTTTACAAATCATGCTATGGTAGAAGTGTTGATTATAAAATCATTTGTTTCAGCTGGAAACTGTGGTGAAGTATATCACATATATAAAAAATATATGTTTAGATATATTTTTGCAGAATTTTTGCAACAATGCTGGTAGAGTCACCTTTCCCAGTTAGCTTATGTTGTTATTTTTTTCAGGAAAAGTACGAGAGACCATGCTGTTTTGCAAATTTAGTCACAGCTAATGACTGTTTTTGGGTAGAGTGCTCAGTTACAGTAGGTGCCTAGAACCCCTTTAGCCATGACTATATTCACAATATGGTTACAATATAATAGTTCATTTTACATTAAACTATATTAATACATTTAAACCAACCTACTGCTAAAGCTAATAATTAGCATCTATGATTGTTGCACAGTGACATAAACACTAGGGTGGGGTGTTTTACATCATAGCTTTTATTATCTTCTGTAACGTAGAATTGCTAGAATCAAATAGAATCTAGGACCGATTAATAAACAAAAAAAGCATATTTACAATGTTCAAAAGCAACAAGTCACATTAGTTGCATATACACATGTGAACAGGTCATACAGTATGCCAGTATTTCCAAATAAGGGTTGCATGTATATCAAAATTATTTGATTGAATACATTTTTTTTTAAGCAGCTGTCAGATGTGTATACCTTTGGGCAAAGAGAGGCGTGTCATTGCAGCCATGACAACAAGATGGCAGTGTAAACTAAGTCAAATCCCCTGGAGAATTTAGCCGGGGAGAAGACACATACAGTAAGTGAGGTGTGTAAAAGAGTGGGGGAGCACTAGAGAGAGCTTTAAAAACGATGTGTCTGCTTTACTGTCTGATGTACTGTCTTTACTGTCTGAATCTGATTGCACACTGACGAAGGACAGTAGAAAGTGAGAATGGGGGTGTGTTTCCCAAAGCATCGTTAGTTAACTATGGTCGCAAATTCCACTGAACTCTATTGGTAACGACAGAACTTGCAACCTTTTGGGAAACGCTCCTCAGAGTGACAAAGTAGTACTGGCCCAGTGTGCAAAGAGTTGTGTCTGTGTGTTTATACTCAAGTTAGCAACTAGTGTATTAATATTTTGTGGATGTGTGTACCTGTATGAGCGTGTGTGAGTGTTGAATGTGTGTGTGTGTGTGTTTGCATGTGAGCACCATAGCTATTAGAATCCATTTGAGAAGTTGGTGAAATAATCACCTCTTTGCTGTTCAAAATTAGTGTTCCAGTGAATTTCTCTATTGCCAAGCATTATTACACAACAGCAGCATTTAGCACTGATTACCACAATTACGTGCTACTATAAAGGCAGCCATTTACCTCACCTCTTAAACAGGAAGAAAAAACAGAAGCAGCATATTCTGTTTCTCATTACCATCATTTGTAGGCATTTCTAATAGTGCTCTTTGCATTACTTTGAAAATGACATTTGAACTCATCGAAATCATTTGCAGTACTGAATGTAGTTTAAGCACTGTGACCTTCATGCCACATTATAGGTTTATATTTCAAGGTGTATTAATATGTCTGCACCACTGTAGCATCACTAAACAGATTGGCACGAATAGTGTCTGTTTCCAAACAGGTTTCCAGAACACTCTTTCCATCTGCCATTGTTTGAAAACAGATAGTCCTGCCTTTTAATCTTATTTTAATGTTGTTAAAAGTGTGTTAGTGTCTGCACACACACACACACACACACACACATTTTAAACTGCATTAAAATAGAAATCAGTTATTTATTTAGAATTGTAATAGTAGTTTACAGTATAACCGGTTTTACCATATTTTTGATCAAATACATGCAAATTCATTTTCCCAATTGCGTTATATACCTCCCCCATAGCTCTAAATAGACAGGTTTGCCCTGTGTTAACTCATATGAACAGGCCATAAATGGGGATCAACACTAAGTAGCTACTGTCATGACCTCATCCTCCTACCTTCTCTCCTCTCCCCCTCCATTCACCCATCCTAAAGGCCCTTATCAGCCACTAGAGCCTTTATTAATTGAAATGATGCTTTTATCCCCAGTCCTCCCTCCCCTGCTGGTTGTGTATGTCAAAGCACCACAAATTAGCCCAATGTATAGCCCAGAGAGCCATGGCTAATGAGAGTCTGTCACAGAGGGAAATACACTAGAATTATCATGGCATCTGTAATTGAAGAAGGAGGGGAGAATTTGGGCCTAGACTTCATAAAAAAAGAGAGTGGATGTCCAGCCATGTTTGCAAACAGCTTTAAAACTTAACAATTTGTCATAATTTACTCAACCTCATGTTGAGCCAAAATCATTTAATTCTATATTTCTTCAGTGGAACAAAAAAGCTGAAATTTTGAACACTGTGTCCACACATTTAGAATAAATATTGTAGCTTTCAGCCTTTAAAAAGGATGTGGAAGCACAAACGCAAATGTTCCATATGACTTGTCTTAAGCCATTTGATAGCTTTAAGTGAGAAACCAATTTAAATGTAAACCATTATTCACTGAAAACCTTCGTTTCCATTGATCTGTCAACTTTTGCAACTCAGCTGAGTAAGTGGGAATGCAAAAACTAAATCCAGCAAACAAAACATATAATTCAGACTAGGATTCATTTGGAAATATTAGATTAAATTGAATGAGTTATTCACAAATTGGACATTGCTACTTCCCAAAAACACTCATGAGTGCTCCAAGGAGAGCTACATGAAATGTCTTCAGAAGACCACTTTTGTGGTGCTTTTGCATCTGTTTTTAAGCTTGAAAGCCAAACCACAATTCTTCTTTCAAATATTCCCTCTGTCTTTCACTCGAAAATGAAAGTCATATGGTTTGAAACAACTTGAGGGTGAGTTTATGATAAGCATTTTCACTTTTGGATGAACTCATGTTCTCCACATTCTGAACACAGAGTTAATGGATGCACACTGATGCTTATGGAAAGCCAGCTCCCCTAATTCATTTTGGTAAACACTGTTTGTTCGCACAAATGACGACTCACTTAGGGCCAGTGGGATCATTTCAACAACACTGACAACTCGGGCAGTCTAATTAATCAGACAGCATCCAGAGCTAGATTATCCTCTCTGAGAGACGACGGGTTTGTGTTGAGACAGGGCCATAGTGGCGGTCCTACTGTATGACAAGCTGAATAAATAGCCTTTGTCATCCTATCAGAGACGCTGTTAAGCTCTCCTCTTGATTATCTGTCCCCGACTCCCAACTCCATAATTAGTACCTGGCACGAGCCCTGATGTTTAAGCTCGATTAAGGCAATGCTCGTGTCTCAACAAAAGGTGCACTTTTCCAGGGCCGGTCGCTATCGGCGTGGTGTGTAATGTTAGAAGTCAAAATGGTTGGACTCATTTACCAGCGTGGGGCTAAGTGCATTCTTGGCTCGGGAAGAGGTGGAGTTGTGTATGTGTGACTCCAGCCAAGGAGCCCATTTGTAATGGCCAAATGTTACTGCCCTGTGTCTTAGTGTGAGTGGCTGGCAATTCTACACCTCTGCCGTCGTGTGCTTTTATTTACATCCATGCTTCTCTCTTTTGCTCTCTTACTCACTTTTTTTTTTTATTTGTCTGCTCAAAAGACAGACAACAAAAAAATTATGCTAATTGGAACTGAGGGACCTCATGGCCCTAGAAATTGATTTCTTGGTTATTGATTGCTTGGTTATTCTATTGGCCTAAAAGAAAGGAAATCATATTCACACTTTCTGTAGACCATTTGCTTTAAAATAAATATTAAATATTGTGGAAATGTATTCAATATTTAATAGTCTGTGGTCATGGTCATTTCCATAGTCAATATCATTTTTTTAAAAATTTTATATAATACAAATGTTGAGTTTTCTTAAAACACAACTATAAAACTATTGTGTGTTTTCATGGGTGAAAAAGACAGAAAAAAGTAAACAGGCACTTTAGCACTATACTATTTGGTAACACTTTAGTATATATATATATATATATATATATATATATATATATATATATATATATATATATATATATATATATATATATGTGTGTGTGTATATATATATATATATATATGTGTGTGTGTATGTATATATATATATATATATATATATATATATATATATATATATATATATATATATGTATATATATTTACACTAAGTGCACCTGGGCTGCCACCAGTGCCCCCTTAAAAAATTTGAAATATAATAAAAATAATGAATGAATTAACTAGTGGGTTGTAAATATGAGGGTTAGCTGGATAATTATTCCATCTTTCTTACGCTTTTCTTTCTCCCTTGTCTTATGACTAATGCCTGGTCACATTGTTTGTTTGAATTGCAACCTACGGCAAATAAGACCTTCACATTGGCTTCGCCACTCTGTCACAAAACCAAACATGCCGTTTTCCTGATGCCTCTCTCCCCCGCTGTATCTCTCTCGCAGACGCACACACACACACACACACACACGTGCGTACACAGACTCCGTAAGAATGTAACAATGTGTAGTGGGGCTGCCAGAATAACAAATCGTCTCCGCAGCTCATGCATGCTAATGTTATGTTGTAAGCAGTTTTGTTGACAAGTGCTAATACTTCTTTCATACTATCATCAAAAGCGGCAAATACAACAACCATTACTCCCTCTCTCAGTTTCACAGACATGATGGATGGTGACCTTAATGCGGGTTAGCCGAGTTTTTGAAAGTTAAAGTACCCGCTATAAATCACAGAATTATTACAATGAGCTTTAATTGGTTAAGGACTGTTTACTTCCTAAAGAGCTAGAAAAATTGGGTTTCGGCATATTTTAATTTGCAAAGTGCATTTTCATTACGAATGGCACTTTAATATTGCCCTCCTTTATCATGCAAAATATGCAACACGCTGGCAATCTATTAATTGGGCACCAAAAAAAAAAAAAAATGCACGGCAAGCGTAAATCTATGTGTTCTTGTGTGTATGATGCATGTGAGTGTGTGAAAAAGAGAAATGGCAGTGTGTGGGCATGCATTAGGACAAGAGACACTTCATGCCTGGATACTGTGTGAATGAAATGTGTGTAAACCATGAAGCCTTAGCGTCCCATAAAACAAATTAGACTGCTGTAAGTACTGTGTGAGGGACATGTTGGACACTTACTGGATGTTGTATTGTGTCTAATACTAAAACAGAAAAAACTTGTTTTAAAAAGCCTTTAGATGCTGTTGAGTTTAGGGGGGTTTTATTTAGCATGTCAAATGCATCAGTTTTGCACTGCTCTTTAAATAGATTCGAACATTATTTAGCATAATGCATAATTTTTTGGTTTTAGATATGTCTGAAAAACTTAAATAGCACATTTTTATTTTATTGTTGGCTGTAGTGATGAACTTGATTAATATTTTCTGTAGTATACTGTTGGTTGTTGTGTGTATTGTTTTGGTGGTCCAGTTCTCCTCATTACCAATTTTTACAGATCACAGAGTTAAAGTCTGCTGTTTCCTACCTGTCATTCAGCTATCACACCTGACAAGCTGGCAGACCAATCAGACGCCATCCCCTGGGATGCGGCGTGGAGTCTTTAAGGATGCAAGGCAAAGTGCTGTTTGATTTCCCAATGGCCATTCACACATATGGATAGAGACACACAAACCTGACAGAGTCACACAGCAGATTCTGACAGCTCACACACTGCATGACAGATATGCTAAATCTTCTGTTACTCCAAAAAAGTCTGTCATATACATTATTTAATTGTTTAAAATGTATTTATTTATTTTTGACTCACAGCCAACCTCAGCCATGAAGTTAGTACAGTCTTTAAGAGCCTGAAAACATTCATAAAAAATTAAGTATATATATATATACACACACACACACACACACACACACAGGTAAATCCATATAATTTCTTCTGTGGAAAAATATACAATGTTTTTCAATTAGCTTTTTCCAGTTTGCTTTAGTTTTGCATTGTTTTTAGTTTTTTTGAGAGTTTTCTAGTTTCTATCTATTCTAATATATTTAGTGTAATTTTAATGCTTAATGTGCCTGAAAATTAGAAACTGGTTGTAAAGGTTTCAAGTGTTAGAATATCTTGTCAAAACTGCAATAGAAAAAAACACAGTAGTATAGTAATAGATCAGTAAGTAATCACAGTAATATATCATTTTTCCTACAGTATATATTTTATTTTAAGTTCCAACTCTCGCTATTAACAAACCAAATATGACTTTAGCTTCAATAAGCTCCTAATGTGCTGTAAATTAATAGTATGGTTGTTGTTAATTTTGGGTAAACAACTAGTTAATAGTGAGAATTGGTCCCTATACTAAAGCGTTATCCTGCTGTTTGGTGTCATTGTCGTCCAACCTGGCGCTGCATGGTTTCCTGTGATGTATGAATATGAATCAAAATAACTTTGATTAAATGTTGACAGAATGTCATTTTTGAATGAATGATCCTTTGAAAATCCAATGCTTCCACATAAAGCACAGTACATGTGAATATCATAGTGCGCAGCAGTGCAGATTATTCTATGGTCTAAAAAGACAGACATGACACGAGAATGAGAGAGCGTGTGTAACTTTGTCACTAGGATCCAGGCTGGGCTTGGCTTGAAATCCAGGGCTTGAAACGCAGAGTTTAGCCTCTGCATTGTGATCCAGCGCTTATGCGGTTTAGAGCAGAAGTGCTTGCTAGCTGCTTGGGATGTGACTCAGTCAATTGTGTGGCTTTTTATGCCGGATGAAAGGCAAACTTCAATGCTTCGGTTCTTTCATGGCTGCTGCACAGGCTACAGGGCAGAAAGCCCCTACAGTATCAGCACAAAGCCTTCCGCTCAACGCTTTCCCACAATTACATTCTCTCTCCCATTCTCTTTATCACAGCGCTTTGTTTACAATAGGTGACTAAGACAGACATTGCGCTAGAGTTGCTTTGAAGAGGATTGGACGGCTCTCAAAACCTGACGAGAAAAGATCCTTAGAAACAAGCATCATTTTACTTTGTAATATGGGTAGTTATCTAATAAATTTATTATTCAGAACGACATCAAAGACGGTCGTACGTGGTGCCATTCTTAGCATTTTGAATGTGTAATATTTCAAGAGCATTAAAACGTAATCAAACGTTAAAAATGTTTGAGCAGTCGAAACGGTTTAACCAGAGCATAAAACAGTCTGATGTGCCTTTACCAAAGACCTGTTTACGTACTGACACAATCTTCATTTTCTTTCTTTCTTTCAATTTCTTAAATCACAAAGGGTCCATTCATTCACATGTTGTGTTATTAAAGCATTGACTCAGCGGATAATGAATGCATTTTCTGCAGATATACATTGAAAGCAGCTTTATACCTGTGAGCTTACTGTCTGCTAATCTCCACTAAAATAAACAAGCTTTATTTAAAACTGGTAGATTTTCACAGTACCTGTTTTCTATTTCTGAAATCCAAAGTAATCATTTTAGCTTTAAACTTGCTGGCTGCTTCATATAAACAATGTGTGCTGTATTATTTGTGACTGTAATGTTATTAAAGGATGGTTAGCTGCCTTTTGTTCCTCTCTAAATGGTGTGCTATGCAAAAGTCATTTTGTCTTTTCAAGTCATATCTGGAGGTAAAGTAGGAAGGCATGTCTGTGTAACATTGAGTCTATTAAGAGTCATCTCTCCGGCTGATTTTTGAAGGAAGTAAGGGCTTTGCTACATGATTGCTAAGGCATTTCTAGGTTGTTTTAGATAGTTAATGTTTACGAAGTGTTCATGGTGGCCACTAGGTGCTAGTTTAGGTGTTCTGGGTGGTTGGTAGGGTATAAAGTCTGGAATATACAACATTTAAAAACATTAGGCATCATACTCTTGAAGACTTTGTAAATGTTAACAGAGAAAAACTGTAAATCACATTCTAAACAACTGAGGATCACACACTAAGAAACTTTTAAGTTATCCTGAACTAAACAAACTCATGTAGAAATATGCAGATTTTTGTCAGGAGACGCATGACAAATTAAAACAATATGTGATCTAAAAACACTTCAGTATTGGGAAAAATTATCACTGTTAATTGGTTGCTTATTAGCATGCCTATTATTAACATACTGGCTATTTATTAGTACTTCTAAAGCACATATTCTGCATAATCATATTCTACATCCCTAATCCTATACAATACCTAAACTTAACAACCATCTTACTAACGAACAATGAGCAACAAATTGGAAGTTTATTGAGGCAAAATCAAAGTTAATGGTTTATTAATGATGACCTTAAAATAAAGTGTGACTGGATAGAATCAAATGCTAAAAATGCTTAAAAAAAAAAAAAAAAAAAAATTCCCAAAATCTGCAAACTGGCTCTGATTTCCGGCTTTATTCTGTGTTGATTCCTCTAGAAAAAAATCCGGGCAAAAACTATTTGTGCACATCCATTCATGTCTATGGCACAAATAGTGTTAGCCAAGTTATAAACTACTCTGAGTTATGGGTTGTTGATAATGAAGGATAGTAATAGCGATGCTCTTTCTGAAACAGTTCATTTTAGGTGTCTTCATACAAATACATTGTTTGTTATTTGATTGAATGCAGAATGTGTAGCAAGACCTTGTGCTTTTCAAAAATGTCCCCCCTTTTTTTCCCATAAGCATTAATGCATCTTTTTCTGGTCTTCATGATCTGCACTGGGCATCAGAATGTGTTTATAGTTGCTCCACAATTAGTTAGGTCTGTTGTTCTTTAACTTTTCTAGCTTTCCTGTTTTGAACACTCCAATTAATTCATAGGAAGTTGTGCAATAATAATAATAATAAGCTCATATTTTAAGGCTTCAGATCTTTCTGTAACCTCAAATGAAGTTCAGATTGTCCCAGAGTGATGGAGTGCTAGCAGGTGTGCTTTTGGTCACACAAAGAAAATGTTTGTTTAACTATAGCCATTTGGTTTTCATCTGTGTAGGTTGTAGGCTGGGATGAGGGCGTGTTGAATTAAGGCAGGTGGATTTATCACAGTCTTCCTTCATTTTTAATGGTTGGTCTGTTCTGCCACCTCAAGCGTGCAGCATGCAGTGTGACTGAGACTTTTGGTTTGAGTTGAGCCGTGTGGTGTGGAGCAGAGGCTGTGGTGAAAGTGAAGTCATTGGAGACTCTCTTTCACAGGCATCGTGGCGGAACAGAGAAAATGTTAAACATTCTGCCTGTCTGCCTCACCTGTAGACGAGCAGGAGGGGCTTGTTGAGTGAAACAGGGGTCAGCCAATGACTGATCTCCTCTCTTGCTCTTGGATTTCTTTTCCCTCCATGCACAAATTATATTCTTCTTCATTTTCTTTGGGATTTTTTAAGTAAAATATTTAAACATCCTTAAAATGATAGTTCACCCAAAAATGAAAAATTGTGTTATCATTTATTCCCCCTCATGTTGTTCAAACCTATATGACTTTCTTTATTAATTTTATTCTGGGGAACATCCCTAGTGAAAAAAAAAAACATTAATGTATTTTAAATATTTGTTGTGCTAGGTTTACTACAAATACATTTACCTAATTATGTGCTAAATAAAAATACTATGCAATTGTACGTTTGGTATACTAAATTGGTATTCTTAAAGTCTGCTAAATGGGATCAATTAATGTTGTGCTTAATGCCCTTTAACTGTGTGGAAGTAGTGCCGAATCAAACTAAAGATTTACTGAAGTATATTTGATTGTGCTAAAGTGGAATACTTGCAAGTATATTTCAGGTACACTTTAAATATCTTGCATTTAAAGATTGATATTATGTATCATAGGGTCCTTCTTAATAGTGATATTAAAACTCATTTAGGTATAATATTAAGAAATACTTAGTTAACCCAAAAATGAAAATTAGCCTGTGACCTATACCCCCTTGAAGCGTCATTGGTGTATATGACTTTCTTCTTTCAGATGAATCCAATCGGAGTTATATAAAATTTTACTTGCTCTTCAAAGCTTTATCATTGCAGTAGGCAGATGTTTTTGTTCAGCAGTCTAAAATATGCCAAATAAAGTGCGCGCATCCATGATAAAATGTGCCTCAAATGGCTCCGGGGCTTGAATAAAGGCCTCCTGTAGTGAATCCATACTTTTTTCTAAGAAAATGTAAAAAATGTAATGTAATAAACAAATGTAATAAACACTTCTCTCTCATTTAATCTGACTGTCATACACGGAAGCTGTTCCCGGCGGATGATGTAGTACGTCATCATTGCATGATTAGTTATGAACGCGTAGAGAGAACAAAACATTGTGATCATGAATTAGAAGGACAAAACAAGGATTTGTAAAGAAAAATGTTGGAGGATTTTGATATCATCCAAGAGGAGACTGGTTTTCCTTTGCTAAAGTAAGGAGACTGCTTACTTTGCTTCCACGTGCGCTGCGAATACATCATACGTCATCCAACCAGAACAGATAGTGGAAGTGAGAGAAAAGTGTTTATTACATTTGAAATTCTTACAAAAATGCATGGATTCACTACAGGAGGATGCTGTTCACTTCCCAAGCTGTGTGAGGCACATTTTATTAGGGATGAGCACACTTTATTTAACGTCTTTTAGACTGTTGAATAAAAACACCCACCTACTGCAATGATAACACTTGGAGGAGCCAGGACAATTTTTTAAATAACTCGGATTGGATTCGTCTGAAATAAGAAAGTCAGTAACACTTTAGAATAGGTAGCACCTATTAGTTGCTTATTAGCATGCATATTACTAGATTATTAGCCATGTATTAATGCTAATTGAGAACATATTAATACCTTATTCTACTTGACCTTATTTTACATCCCTAATCTTACCCAATTCCCTAAACCTAACAACTACCTTACTAACTATTAATAAGCAGAAAATTAAGAATTTAATGAGAGAAATGTCGTAGTTAATAGTTAACAAGTGTTACCTATTCTAAAGTGTTACCAGAAAGTCATATACACCTAGGATGCCTCGAGGGTGAGTAAATCACAGGCTAATTTTCATTTTTGGATGAACTAAGCCTTTAAGTGATATGTCAATAAATTTGTTATGTTAATGGTTTTGAAGTATACTTAATATGAAATAAATGTATTTTAAATTGCCATTGCTTGGCAAATATTTTTATTTTATTTTTTACTAGGGATTTACTACATGTTTCGAGGCAACAAACATTGTATAAGATTGTAAGTTTTCAGACAACAACAGCAGCACATGATTAATTAACTTTAACATTAATTCTCTTTCTTTCTTTCTTTCTTTCTTTCTTTCTTTCTTTCTTTCTTTCTTTCTTTCTTTCTTTCTTTCTTTCTTTCTTTCTTTCTTTCTTTCTTTCTTTCTTCTGTTTTCTGAGTTTCCTAACAGGCTTTCCTAAATGTTTGTGAGTATGAGCTGTGAGGATTAACAGCCTCTCAGACTTTTACGAGTGCTGTAGTGTTTGTAATTAGACTAAATAGATGAGATTGGGCGGGCAAAGTAAATGTACTATCCCTGGTCCAGTGAGATTTATAGTTACTGGATATTTTAAAAGGCCTTTTTAATGCACTTGTTCCGTGGTGGGACGTGCTCGGGATGCTTGTTAATGACTTGCACTCAGCTGGCCAAACTGCCATATTGTTTTTGCTCTAAAATCAGCAGTCGATTTATTAAATGTCTAATGCATGTTTCTCAATATATTTACAATATATAGTCGTGAATTTAGTGCAAGTTTGTTTATATTTCATTTAAAAAAGAAAAAAACTGAAAAAAAGAACTGAAAACTGAAACAGCCTCAAGATCACTAACCTACACTGCTGAAGTTGATTACATAAAATGTTACAGTAATTATGTTTACAGTAATTTAATTAGAGTTTAACTACTGGCACGGAGTCATTTTGTGCATGCATGCTGTTATTTCTGCTCTTTTGAACTGAAGGCAAAGCATGTAGCATCTTCATGCATTCAGTAGAGCTTTTCATCAAATTTCAGAATCATAAAAAGAAAAACGAGCAATATGAATGAGATTTAATATAAAATAAAAATCTTAATATATTAATATCAAATCTCAGAGTTTCAGAAGAGACCTCAACAATATGTCACACTTGCCAAAATAAGTTTACAGTCAACACTCTCCACATTTTTATAGTATTGCACTCTCATCGTATGCCAACATTTATTTTCTTTATCTCTCTCTCTCTCTCTCTCCTCTCTCTCTCTCTCTCTCTCTCTTCTGTCAGGAACTAGAAATAACCCCATTATGAGTTCTTTACCCCCTTGACTGTGCTGTAAAGGTAGGCTCCTGTGACCGTGTAACTTTTTTTTTTTGACACAGAGTTGACGACAGACACGTTGACAGTCCAAAGCGGCCATAACTTATTGTTTGTCGATGTGCTGTGACAAATCATGCGGGATGAGCAGGAGTGTGTGTGTGTGTGTGGGCATGAATATATGAAACTCTGCACAGCTCATTTAGCTCCAGTGTAGCCACCTGGGTGGTGGCCGGCCTCAGCCGAGCCAGTCCTGCTTCTCCCTCTGCCATCTGACAGCACTGCGGCCCGATATATGGGCTCCGGCGGCAGATTAATCAACACAGACATCCTCACAAATCACCCGCCACCAGCATCGATCTGAAAGTGAGAGTGAGAGCAACTCCGGTTTAGAATATAGAGGATACAGCTTGCCTTATGCAACATGCACCTAGAAGTTTGTGTCATTCACATTTTGAAGCAAAGACCAACAAGTCTGTGAATAAATATCAGAAAAAGGGTGTATACTTAAGTGTGACTGCAAGTTGCAAGATACTGTAGATTTTTTTTTTTTTTTTTAAGCAACAAGTTGTTGGTTTCTGTAGAACGGCTTATAGCTGAATTAAACAAATTTTAATTTAAATGAACTGTACACTGCTACTGCATTGAACTGAACCAACACTGAACTGATTTAAGCTTAATAATAACACTAATGCCTTTTATAGATCTGTAATGTTTCCATATTTGAGTTTCTATAATTGTTTCTGCTATTTTCAGGTTTGTTACTGTGAAGCTATACAACCTGTTTTGTATAAAGCCCTGTAGAAATAAAGGAGACCTGGCTTAACTGATTGTGTAAATAGTGGTGTAACATGAGAAAATGTGTTACAGTAGAGCAAGGTTTTAGTTAATCAGTTCATTCATGTAAATATAATAATATACATTAATATAACTAATATAAACTATTCAGTGATTCTTTCGAAAGTCTTTTTTTAAAGTGAAATATTTAAATAATACAATTCATTGCGCCCTATTTTTTTTTTTTTTTTTTAACCAACAGATAAATATCTCAGTATATGGACACACACACTTTTGATACAGTTTGATGCTGCCATTACCACACACCATTAGTGTTAAAGAAGCAACACATAGCTAAATAGGTGTGTGCAGCAGGAACAGCAGTGCTGTCTGGCTAATCCTGTGCCTCAGGTGGCTTTTCATCTATTCCATTCAGATCCCGAGCAAATCAAATTAAAGCAGAAAGTGGGTGAAATCAAAAAACGTCAACACAAAAACGTGGGGCCGCTTTTTAAATCGGCCCCCATGGCCATGCTCCTTGTTTTATTACCTGCAACAATAGGGGAAGTTTTGTGGCATGCTTTCATTGAGCATATCCAGATTAGTATTGCTTTGACATTTGGGAGACTCGATAGCAATACTGTAATGCTTTCCTGAGGGAATGCAACCCGTGTGAGGGAGACTTGTTCACGCAACATCTGTTTAATGGAATGATTGCCTAAGCTGCAGACGGTGGGGAACGAACACACACATATCTGCAGAAATCCCACACTGCCTCGCTCCGTCCGTCATGAGTTTTGTCCAGATTTAGGAATGAACAAGTGACCTACATCACACTAACCAAGCACTCTGAAGAGTCCCAAAAATCATGACTACTTTCAGAGCAGTTTTATTTCAGGAACTGGAGTGGGAAAGCTCCTCTGAAGGAGGACAATGATGAGTCATACTTTCAAATGTCAAAAAGTTTTAAATTGAGGTGAATAACATATAGTATTATTATTATATTAATTGTTCCTTTTCTGTTTTCATTTTTAATTTTGATGTGTGCTTCTGCCCTTTTTCGTAGTTAATTATTCCAATTAATTGATAATTAATGTAATGAATTGAACATTATTTCAAAATAATACAAACTATTGAAATATTACCTGCAAGCATTTGTAGAGTATTTATTTATATATTTATATTTACTTAAACGTTTCTAAATGTTAACTTTTTTATACTTAATATTAACCTTTTTACATAAAAATATTTAAAATATATCTCTCCAGATAATATTACAGTGATTTATTCATTTGTGGCTTCAGTATAGTTCAAAATAGTCACTTAATGTTGTTTTGATAATATTATTCCTTTCTACTTTTCTCACATAGAATACATGGGTCTGTATACATGAGAACATATAGTTGACTTTATATTTTTGGAAAAAGGGGTCATCATATTTAGGGGATCCTGGCCCAGGCTTCCCATATATCCCAATTCTTCTGAAAACATATGGTTGCCTGAAAATCGTGTAGACAAAATGTTCATTTATGGCTGAATTATCTCTTTAACCAGTTTCCATTATACAGGCAAATAAGTCTCCAAGCGCCGAGCTCCTCCTGTGTTTACATCTTTCTCTCTCTGCTGCTCAATCGCTTCTCCTCCATCCATTTGTTTTCCAGCATGTGCGTGGCGAGCGTCAGAGGTAGGCACCTGTTTAGGTATGCACAAACCATCTGGCTCATTCATCAGCACTCGTTAATGAAAACGACTGAACACGACCCAAACTCTCTCACAGTATGAAGCCTAATACTGTATATAGCCTGTTAGGCATGATGAGCTATTTTTATCAGAAAAGACCATGCCACATAAATAAAGTCTTTTATTAAACTGATATATAATGGCTAGGCCTCCCACTTGTCCTTCCTCGTGCGCTTTGATAAACGATGGACCTTTGAGATTTTGACCAATGAGACAACACAGTGGCTAACTAACTAACTAACATTAGTGTAATATTTCCCCATTGGGTGCGACCATACGATTAAGAAATTGCCTAATAACTGCTAATTAATTCCCAGTAGGCTGCTATTATATACTGAATGTAATATTCTTAAATCAGTTTTATCTGCACTGTGTTTAAGGGCAGCCCTATGCCAAACCAAGAGAAGGAGAATATGTTTCTAATGAATAAGCATCAGATCTATTGTATGCGGGGGTCTCATTTTCTCACTGGTCCAATTAAACTGATCTGAGTTCAGTCTCTTCTGCGTGGCTGTAGCATTAATGAAGGTTTCGGATGCTGCCATTGTGACCTGTGAAGAATGTTATTAAGCAGTGGTCATATTCACTCATTACTGGCCTCTACCCGAGGGGTTTTACACCTTTACTCTATGGCAGGACCAGCCATGCCACCAACCTTGTTAGTTCAAGATCAATTTGAGAAGATGTGTTAATTTTGCTCTCTGCCAGAGTCACTTTTGTCGCATTACCAGTATTATGGATAAGACTAATCTTACTAATGTGTATTGTATATCAGCACTATATATTTAATAGAATTATTGGTTGTTCATTTGCATTTGATAAAATAATATTATGCAGATATAGTTGCATTTAATTGGTAAATAATAAAAATGACTGTGCATATAATTAAGTTACATTGGTTAAATTCCTCTGTTAAATGGTTAAGTGAACCCATTTTAATTTCTGTAAATAGCAGTAACTTGGTAAATGTAATGTAAGAGCGATAGGTAAAAAGAAGCATCTCCCCTCTTAGCGTCCTCCAGAGTGGCATTTGTCTGTTGAAAAAGCCTTGAAAGCTTCCACAGCATTGATGCAAATCCATTTAAGGTGAGTGGAGTGCTAAGAAAGTTTAAATAAATCCATTGCTTATCTATTCCATGGCTCTGTCACCTGATGTAAAGGCAAGTATTTCATTATAAGAGGGGAAAAGAAATTGCCGGCCGATATGCATCTGTAGATTAGGGGGGCCAACATAATAATAAATTATGCAGTGTTTGAAAACATACACAGACATAATTAGGTGGCATTTGATATTAAATGAGGTAATAGGATTGACTTATTTATCTCCGAAACACCCCAAAAGTTCCATTAACGTGTGGAAAAATGAGCTGTTTGAAATGGTAAGAGCGCTGGAGCTGTGATCAGATTTGACTAAGCCCCCCTTCGCGAAGTTGAAAGACTGTCTTTTTGCTTGGAGATCACCGTACCCCGCTGGGAGTTTTGGGAAGGGAATTGGAGATCAATGGATTTACTGGGTAATCAGTTCACTCCAGGCCTGACGGACGAAACACCCGAGCACCGAGACTATTAACTAATCATGTCATTATGGTGACCGCCACCACCCGCGCCTCTATACTCCGACTCCCCCTGACCGTCAGCCACTCCCAGCAGAGAGCAGATACAGGAATGTTGTTGAAGTAGAAAACAGAAGAAGCATGCACGCAATCTTCGATTGAGCCTCGAGTCGCTTTTACATCCTGCTCGGGCTCCCAGAGTGCTGGTTACATCCCTCTTCCTCTTCGGTTATTATGCTGTAAAGGTTGAACCCAATGCAAATTCAAAACACAGGGAATAAGATGAATTACTTCTCCCTCAAAAAAATAAAAAATAAAACCCTGAGAAACTTTCCCCCATATCAACATATTTATGTTTCCGCACTGCTAGCGTCACTCATGACTGCGGTCGTCCCCTGTGAGTGTAAGCGCGCGTGTCTGGGTGTGTTTTACACTTAAAATATGCATCGCTTACAAAGGGAGTCTGTTGAATAAATGATAGTCTACATCTTAGAGGCGTATCTAGGTGAAATCAGGATGGATCTCTTTTTGTTGCCGCGCTCAGCTGGGAGCGGTGAGAAACAACTCGGGTTGCGTGTGCGAATGTGTGTGTGTTTATAAATACGGAGCTTTGTTCATTCATTTATAAGGCCGCGGCTTGTCGAGGTTGGGGTTGCTTTGGGGAGCTGCGGGCGCCAGGGGTTTTGCTTGTACAGGGTGAGGTGGTGTGTCGGCAGGTCCCTCTGTGGTAAAATAAGAGCTGTCATACTGCTCTCGGGGTGCAGCGAGGGCCTGTCAGGGAAGACTGATTGCCTCCGTGGAGCTGCTTGATCCCTGGGACCCGGAGGCTCGCTGGAGCCATCAGCAGGTGTCTAGTGCTGCTGCTTGTTACTGCTTTTGTGAGTGTTATGACAGGAAGACCATCACTGTCTTTCTGGCGAACAACACACAATGCGATGGCTTCCCTTGTTTACTAACAATTTAGCTTAGCATAAGTTACCTCTAATTGGCGTCGAGAGTACGAGTGCGAAGTGGCGAAATAAAAACGGGACCAAGGAGCTTCAGTCTTGTCAGGGGCCGAGCCAGCAGCGATGTGACTAAGAGGGCTAATGATTTAGCTCAAGTTATGGGGCACCAGCTCGCTGGCTGCTATTTCTGTGAGAGGTGTCATCCAGACAAGGAGAGTGCACTCTTGACAAGAGACAGAGTCAAGGGCAAACAGAGCACTGCTGCTGCTTTATTTGACAAACTGCAGTGGAGGTTAAGAACTGGGTGTGTTTGAACGAACTCGCCACTTGGAGGGCGACCATGCATGATCAATGTCTGTTGGCCTCTTAACAAGAGTGCATACACTCTCAAGGAACCGTCTGCCAGGCTTTAGAACGGTGTTGGCTCTCATTAATGCAACGCAAGTCTGATAAAGACTGCACTCTGGTCAGATCGGTTTGCTCGAAATAAGGACGTGAACAGTTAGCAAACGTGTTTCGGTGCAGTTTATGATGCGGTTTAGCTTCATGAAACTTAGATTAAGAATTATTACAAAAAGTACCATGGTATTAGCATAAACATTAAAATGATGGGAATGTCATGTTTTTTGGGCAGTACTTTAACTTTTAAAGTATATTGCAGTACTATTTATGATAGATATCAAATAGCACTATGAAATAAATAAGAGGTCCTATTTTTTGCACTCAACCTTTCATTATAGTAGATGTGAAATAAACGTATCTATTTTAAAATTTTGAAATGAATATTTTTCCTTGGCATCGCTGCTCATAATTGCAATTTTTTTTTGTTAATAAAATTGAACATGGATAATCTTCTTATTTGGAGAGCATGCATGCTTCATGTTTGCATCAACTAATATTTCTTATTGACTAACACTGTCTAGTTAGCACCCCAAAACAATAACTACTACTACTGATAATAATGTCAAACTGAACATCTTCTATGAGAGAAAAAAAATGAAATACTTACACAACAGAAAGTCATACAACATGGTGAAATTGAGTAAATGATGCCAGAATTTTTATTATAAATAAATAAACATTACTGTCCTTCATGGATCAGTACTTTTAACACATAAAAAATGCTCTCTTATACTTTAACTCAAGTGAAATTTAGAAATACTTAAACGTTTACTGGAATTTTATTTAGGTGCCTGTTTTTATAACCCACTGACAATTTTTCATTTAATGATCCAGAAGGGTGCTCATGGGCGCCCCTTTTGTAACGACATTGTGCCTGCACTGGTGCTTTCATAGTTCACGCAGGTCTGCGACCCATCAGGTATGCAAAGACTGAAGGCATTTTTGAACTTTTGAAACATAGACCTGAAACCTGCTACACCACCGTGTGTGACAGCTCGATTGTTCCCCAGTACACAGCGTGGCATGTCGAAGTGAGCTCTGCCAGCTTTTGGTCTAAAGCAGGTGCACGGGTCCTGACCACGTTCTCTGATGTTTCAGAACCAATCAGTTTAAAGAGTTCGAGAGTTTAAAGCCGTGGCATGCATGTGAGACCTTTCTGCTCGCCATTTCAAGGGCAGCTGCTGGAAGAGCTGTCTGTGGTCCTTTGATCACATGCTCCACCGCTTGGCTTCTCTTTCACGCTCCCCCGCGCTCCTGAGGTCCCGCGTCTAGCCTGCCTGCTGGCCCGCCAGTGCTGCTGTGGTGGCGTTTGCGCTCTGGAGATCAGAGTGGAAGAAGAAGGTGGGGAGGAGAGATGATGGATGAGAAGGCCTGGAGCGAGGTGATGGAGAGTAGCATGGAGCGAGAAACAGTTGCGGATGGAATATGTGCTGCACTGTGGGTGTTCGTAGATTGCGCCGGCAACAGCCGCAGTTAGAGATGTGTTATGTTCATTTTATAGAATATTCTTTGATGAATGAATTGCCTTTATATATTTTTTTTACTATTATTTGATGCCATTTTAATGGCCCAATTAGTTTAATTTAAATGTAAAATTTTTGATTTTATTATTTCGACAGCAGGGAATATGTATTGGGTATAGTAAATAGGTACAAGAAATGGGCTTATCAAAAAGCTTATTAAAATTCTTCCATTTAATTTAGTAACTTAGGGATTATGGGTCCGGTCAAACTCATAATATACATCTAAACTATATTTTGGTGCATTTTCAACTGTCACTTGATAAAAAACATATTAAATTAGACTGATGCCAACATGTGCAAGTGTTTAAAATCTGTGTCATGATGTAAAGCCAGATAAGAACCACTGTGCAAAAATATTTTTGTTGCTGTTGTCAAATTTTAGGAATGTAGGAATGTACTTGCATACAGATAACATCAGAGAAATCTTCAAAAAAGGTTTTGATACAACAGGATTATTGCAATGACACCACTCTGGCTCAAACATTTTTCTGTATTCAACAGTACTTTTCAGATCTGTAGGTATTTGAACAACCTTTTCTCTGCAGAGCACCTCTGTGGTTTCCAAAGGGCAAAGCCATAAGCATGAAATGAACTGGATTCCTCACATCCCAGGGCAAGGCCAGAACGGCCGGTCCCTGTTCTGAGCGCTCTCTCCCATCAGAACATCTCCTCTCCTCCGTGGCATGCATGGAAAGCCCTGACCTTTTCAGAAAGTTGAGCACTTTAAATATTTAGGTTTGGGTTATGATGGATCCTTGAAGTGCTAAGCATGTGCAGAGCCTCTGATTAGCGTGACTTGTCAGCTCGCCATTTCTTCGCCCGTGTTGAGCATCACATTGCTCTTTGTTTGACAGAGGCACATTTAAACAAACACGGGTACCTGTCGGCAACTGTGCTGGTAGTCTGTTTGCCCGAAAAACATGTAGAGGAGAGGAAAACCACTCTGCTAGCTGACAGCTAGTCTAATAGCCTCTGCTGTTCCTCTCCTTCTTTCTTCTCCTAAATGGGGCTGCTCAAGCAGTACATGGCACAGTGTTAAGATAGCCCAGAGTGGGCCGGACTCTAATGTGATAGGAACAGTGAATAGAAGTGCCAGAGACTGTTACCTGGCTTGTTTTTCAGGCTTGACCTGTGAAGAACCACTGGTGCGGATCCTACTGTGAAGATAGATAGCTTCAACTCAATGACATGGGCACCATCTAAATGTTAAAACTGGCCTATGTGCAGTATAATCTATTAACACATTTATTAATATATCACGTAAGATATATCAATATAATTACATTACATTTTTTTATATTATGGCTATAAATGTGTTT
The DNA here is from genome assembly GCF_003368295.1 of Carassius auratus. NCBI lineage: Eukaryota > Metazoa > Chordata > Actinopteri > Cypriniformes > Cyprinidae > Carassius > Carassius auratus. The sequence continues at coordinate 8,091,346 of NC_039272.1, read as the reverse complement.
TAATGTCACTATTAAAAAGGATTGTATGATCTCTGTGTTTAAATGCAAGTTATTTAAAGTGTACCTGAAGTGTACTTGCAATAGTTCCCCTATTAGATCAATCAAATATACTTCAGTTGGAACTCAGCACTGCTTCCACACAATAAAAGTGCATTAAGCACACAATTAGTTGTTCCACTTTACCAGACTTTAGGTATACCAGTTTAGTATACAAAAATATAATATTTTTGGTAGCACTTTATTTTACAGTCCTGTTCCTCATGTACATACTATGTACTTATTATAGTAATTACAATAACTATGTAATAACTAGTTACTAACCCTGAACCTATCCCTAAACCTAACCCTACCCCATGTAGTTACCTTGTATTACCAGAACTTTCTTAGATAAATACACTGTAAGTACACTATAAGTACATGTTAGTACACGTACTGTAAAATAAAGTGCAACCATATTTTTATTAAGCACATAAATAAAAATCAGGGGTCGGGAAAGGTCCTCAAGCCAGGATTCAAACTCAGGACACCTGAAATGCAACAATGTTATATATCAGCACGCCGCCAACTAGGCTATTGCACAACAGAAGAGGGTTGTTTTTTTCATCACTTACAAAAGTTAACTGAAAACAGTGAAGAACGGTCAAACTGACGTTCTGTATGTATGATATGTTAAGTGAAAGCTAATTTTAAGCTAATGAATTTAGCTAGATGTTAATGCTTAAATGTACTCTTATTCTGTCTTTACATATCCAAAAATATGTATTTCACCAGTGAATAGCATACCTTTGTGAATTGTAACGCTATGCATAGAATACATGCAGATAATTGCAAACAAGCACAACATGCAGGCAAACACGGCTGGAGGATGTCAGTGAGCTGATTTCTGCTGGACTATATGGAATCTGTAAATATATGGCTCATAATGCATGTAGACTGATCTTTATGCAGAGGAAGAGCCGAGTCAGCAAGAGTGGTATTAATGCATGAAAAATGAGCTGCGCCAATAAGACTGAAAGACCACATCACACCGGGCTTATTAAGATAGAGAAGCCCGCTGAATTACCTGCCTGACACTTAGTATTTGTCAGGAAACATTAAAAGACTGGAAACTCAGTGAGGACACATTAGATATTCACTACTATGAAAAAGAGGCTCAGGTTTGACTTATTACCACGTCTTGTCACATAGTGAAAAACCGGGATGGTATTACACCTGTGCTTTTTGATTGATGACCTGAATGAGAAATTTTACTTTATTGACACATTTAGATTTTCTACTGTTCTTTGCAGGTGTGCATCCATACTGTACGCCCCAAAGTTAGAGATTCTACGTTGACATTGATAAACGGAGGTACTTAAGATATATGCTCTTAACATCATAGGTGGACACAGACAGAAGTTATTGAGATGTTTACTAGGTAATTTTACCATGTATCTACATATTCTCTCCTAAAAAAAAAAAAAGAAAAAAAAGAAAACCTCGACCCAGTTTCAAATTTGCACTTAACACTTCCTCTGTCGCTCACGTTCTCATTCATCAAGCATGTTTGTCTCACTGACAAGCTGCAGACCACCGCCTGAATATCAATATCAGCTAAGACAACAACGGCAAGCACCGGGCGAGTAACCTTCAGCTAAATGTCATTCTGCTTAATCCTATTTGAAAATTAAACATTGAAAAAACCTTTAGCGTCTTCACTTCTTCCTCTCCGACCCTCGCCTTCCCTCTCTCTTGTTCATTTCGGCACGTCCCTGACATTTGTAAATATTGTGTTTTCCATGTGTTCTCCATTATTTGTTATTTGTTTGTAGCACTGAAGTAATGAGTGACCAGAGATGAGAGACTGAGGCCGTTTGACATTTGCCTGGGTTGTTTCCTTCTGGCGCTTCAGAGTGTGCTCATATTTCCTGTACAGTCTTATGGTGCAGTCAAGCTAGTGAAATTTCATGGGCAAAAAAGGTCTATTGTTTGACTATTGTCAATGGAATAACAATGTATGAAGCACAGTTCACACAGAAGTCATTTTAAGTCACTTTCTGTCACTTGATGGAGTCAATTAATATTGAGTAATATCGATTTGACTGCACTGACACTCAGATTAGAACATAAGATGAACTGAATTGAGCTAAATAATTATAACATTGTCTTCTGTAGAGCTGCTTTATTGCTTGATCAAATTTGTTCATAATTCATGAATTTTTCAACATCAACAATGCTGATGAACTGAAATGAATCAACACTCACTTGACTGGAGCTGAATAAAATCTGTCTGGCTTAAAGGGTTAGTTCACCCAAAAATGAAAATGAGACTGTGTTTTACTCACCCTCGAAGCATCCTATGTGTGTGACTTTCTTCTTTCAGAAGAATTAAGGCCTCCTGTAGTGAATCCATGTGTTTTTTTTAAAGAAAAATATACATATTTCAAATGTAATAAACAATTTTCTCTCACTTCCGTAATCTGTCAAATGGGGAAGCCATTCCTGTGGATGATGCTATACGTATGCGAGAAGGAAGCAAAGTTTCCTTATTTTAGCAAAGGAAAGCCAGTCTGGTTTATATCAAAATCCTGCAACATTTTACTTTGCAAATGCTCAGTTTGTACTTCTAATTCATGACCAGCATTTAGTGTTTTTCTCTATCCGCGTTCGTCAATTATCATGCAATGCTGACGTCTTACGTAATCCTCCGAAATAGCTTCCATGTATGGCAGATAACGGAAGTAAAAAAAAATTAAAAATGTTTATTTCATTTGAAATATGGATATTTTTCCTACAAAAACACATGGATTCACTACAGGAGGCCTTTATTGCTTTATACTTATCGCTGCATTGATCTTGTTTTGTAATGAATTAATTTTACACATTTATAGCTGAATTAAGACAACACTGAACTTACTAGAACTAAATAATGACACTATTGACGCTATTTCCGTTTACATAATTATTTTTTACTTTTTTGTTTAATACTGTTAAGCTGTTTTGATCAGCACTAAAATTTATAAAATTTATAAAATGTATATATATATCTCGATACATAAGTACATTTTAACAGTTAATCTAAAAATATTGAATCAGTTAACATTTTCTCGGATGACACATTTTGACTCTGTCAGAATCCATGTCATGCACAAAATGTCAATAAGCTGCAACGGGTCTTCAACCAAAAATAAATGAATTAATAAAATGCTAGATTAGCAATATTTCATTTTTGATTCGCTGGAAAATCAAAAGCCTGCTCACTGGCGGCTCAAAAAAAAATGACCATGACATGATTTATCACCCTGAACATCATACTGTTCAATTAAAGTAAAAAAGAAAAAGGCAAAAAGTATTTATTTCTAAACTCCTTATCAAAGATTTGATGGTGTGTACTAGCTATAATACTGTGCATCGTTGTCTGTTGTATAGTGTTCATTTTCATTATAACAAATTGATTTCTCATATTTGCAATGTAATTTTGTTTGGGTATTTTATCTCATAATTGTGTCCCTGAAGATCCTGGTGCCCCAGGGCCTTGCCCGAGGACCGCAATCCTTCTAGCCACCAGTGCAGGAGAAAAAGAAAGTGAGAGACGACAGAAAATAAATGCGCAAAACCCACACACACTCATCTGTCGAGCTGTTGCTGTCAGGTTCAGGCCCAGTGGTTCTGTTAAGGTGACTCTGACAGGAGGAAAGAGACGCTGCTCTGATAGGAGACATGCCCGAGAGGGCGCCATGCATCAAACGCACATATTTACATAAACAAATCCTCCCCATATAGACTGTAATTACCAATGTGACACAGCCTTCCATAGAGGAGAAAAGAGCTTGTCTGATAGCGACACGTTCACAATGACTGAGATGGAAGCTCAATCAATGCGGCCATGTCGCTATAGCTGCTTTATGTGGACAGACCGAGACCTCTGATAGGCTTTTGTACCACTACAGAATATATGGACACTATACATCATCATCTGAAAAGGTGCCTTCACTTCACACAGATAAAGATGAAAGGAGGGGTGCACACACTTTGTAACAAACACAAATGTGTGATGTTGAAAGTCGATCTTTGCGTGAGGAAATAAGCATCGGTGTACAGGTGATGGCTGTGATTGGACACTATAGAATATGTTCTCTTTTTCCACTTTTTCCACACTTAGCAACATGTTACACCATTTTTTTACCTTAAAGTATAATTTTAGTTTTGAGAAAGCAGTATATATATATATATATATATATATATATATATATATATATATATATATATATATATATATATATATATATATATAGCTTAATTTCCAAACAGTTAAAATGACAAATAAATGAATAGTCAAAGCTCCACAAAATGTGTGATTTTATGACTGGATGCTTAAAATTGAATGGGAGAATGTAGTTTTAAACAGCTTATTGTACAGGTAAATTAATTGCCGTTCTAATCTAATGCACTGCTGCACTGTAATGCACTCACACATAGGCTACAGACAGTACCACATACATCATGCACAGTTTGCAAGCACACAAAATATTTCTGCACGGAAATGTATTGTCAACACTGCTCTGTGATTTCTCAGTAAAACACCTTAAAAAATGAAAAGTTCTAGCATATATTTCTTAAATAAATCCCACAGCTTAACTACTAGTAGAAAGTTGCCAGGAAGAATTAATTCACAAACGCAATCGCTCTCAATAATGCATTCATATAAATGTAATCTTTACTACTTTATCTGTATCTGATTTAGAATGACCAGAAATCTGCGTGAAGTATAACAAGCCAAAGAAAAAAGAACTGAAGAGACTAGTGTGTACAGGATGCAGGAGAATAATTTGGGTGTGCTTACACTTGGCAATCTTAACCCCAAAAGCCTGGTTCATTTGACTACTGTGATCGCTCCGTTTAGCAGTCTCTGGCCTGTTGGAAGAGGTGGGCAAGAGTAGGTTCAGTTATATTATATATATCAGTGAGTGTAAGCTACCTGTGACCTATGATTTGTCCGTATGTGTATTCAGAGCCAGTGAGCAATGGACTTTCATAATAATAAAATAACTGCGTTAACGTAAAATTATATTATCGGCGTTAATCAATTAATGCATTAACGCAATATAGGCGTTAACTTGACCATACCATATTAATATATATATATATATATATATATATATATATATATATATATATATATATATATATATATATATATATATGTGTGTACTGTATACAGTGTATATACAGTATATACACACAAACACATACATTACATTTTATCACAGAGTGCTAGTCCTTTTAGAGGAAGAGCCTCTTTACTTTTTGTAAATGCCTGTACAGTAGATATTGTGGTCAGAATTTAGGGCTGTCCAAAAATAAGAACTGACTTACACTACCAATCATTTGGAATAATTACGATTTTTCAAGCTCTTGAGATAAGTCTTTATTGCTCAAGGCTGCATTTACTCAATCAAATATATAATAAAAACAATAATTTGGTAAAATGCTATTACAACTTAAAATAAATTGAGTTTGAGTGACGAATGGAGCTCAAATGTAGTTCAGGCAAAACACAGTGTGACTGAAGCATCAGCTGACACTTATATAATGAGCTATATAAGATAATTCATACTCACGCTTGCCATAGTCTGTCACACAGACATGCACTAGTCAGCCTTTAGTTCTGTTGCACAGACACGCACTTAACCTCCTCCATCCCCAACTCCTCTTTGCAGATACTGTACATGTTCACTAACTGATCGCCCATGGAGATATATCATCTATCGAGCTCAGTTTGCTCAGATTGTTCAATATTTTCACAGTACGGAGATACTCGACTGGTATATAACTGTGCATATAAAAATATCTGGAAATTGTTTAGGCTTCGGTGGGTTCAAACCTCAGTCTGAACCCCAAACATAAGTTCAAAACCTCTGCAATATTCTGACATTAACAAGTGGTCCTGACTGAACTCTTGTCTGTTTGAATGTATTTTAAAATGTCATTTATTCCTGTGAAAGCAGTGCTGAATTTTCTGCAGCCATTAGTCATGATCCTTCAAAAATCATTATAAGGAAACCTGTGACAAATGCGTTCTACAAATTTTTTTTCAAATATCAAACATGGTTTATTTTTATAGACTGGATAGAATCATAATCTGAAACAAACAAAAAAAAAAAAAAGAAAGAAAGAAAAAAAAAAACAAGTTACTGTTCATTGTAGGCCTACACTGTATGGTTTTTTGTGAAATCTGTCAACTCTAGGCAAACTCTGGCCAAAAAGACTACAAATCTAAGCAAAAGTTGTGTAGTTTATTCCAGTCTTTAATTTCCAGGTAGACTGATAAAGAAGCCCATATACCCTGGCTACTAGAAATTGATTAATACCAACCAAACAAATTTGAACTGGTGATTTCATCCAACTCTTGCATTTTTGTGTGCAATATGCATCAGACATGATAAACAGACATTGGCAGTGCTACCTGATACAGCACAAGTATAATATTGTTATTTTTCACATTTTGTATACTCACTATTGCCCACAAGATATTGACAGATGACTGTGAAGTTGTATGCTCAAGGAAAATCTCTGTTTTACCTGTGTTTTCTAGAGTTGGCTTAACACACATTTCTGTTTTCTGTGTTTGTGAAATGCAGGTGGGAGATGCAAGATGCTGCAGCACTGGAGGATGAAGAGAAGATTTTAGTGGATCATTTAAAGAAAATATACTTTGATGAAAGCCAAGAAACAGAAAGTACCAGTGACTAACAGAAGAACCAAATGACCAGTGTTCAAAAGTGTATGTAGCTGCTAAGAAGATTGTTGAAAGTGGATGTGCTGTGGATGTGAAATTACAGTTGCAGATCAGTAATAAAAACAATTCACATTGTGAATTCTAATAAATCTCAAGGTTTTGATGAAATATGACTCTGTACTGGATGCATGCTCAATTGAAACCTGTACTCCACTGATCTGTTAAACAAATGATAATATAACAGTTATGAGGAAACTGATTTTGGAACTTTACTTGCTGTAAAGAGAAAATTAGAGGCGGTGGTTTCAGTCAGTCATTAAATCTAGAATAATAATAATGTATTGCATGCGTTGTCTACACAAAATCTGATTATTATAAAGAGATTCTTAAAAACTCTTAATATAATCCAGGAGACCTTGTGGACTTTAAATGAGAAGTTTAATAGTGTTTTTGAATGTAGAACTGTTTGTTGACACATAATGACTGTTGTCATAGTAAAAAAAAAAAACTGGTTTGACTGGTTTAAATAAGTTAAATATAAAATTAAATTATATAAAAGTTAAATGTTTCATTTGTTTGTATTTTTCTTTTTTCCTGTTTTATTTTAATTTTAGTTAAGTTTTTTTATATGTTTATATAGTTTTCATTATTTTTTAAAATTAAAGGTTAGTTTCAGTTATTTTATTTCATCAAGACAAACTAAAAAACTTAAGTAAATAAAACATCACCATGGAAACTTGCTGAAATACAATAAAATGTATAATAAAATGACAGCCCTTGAGAAAACGTACTTTTTTCCTCTGATTTAACAATTTTCCAGTGTACCAGAAATTATATTTATATGGATTATGTGGATATCTATCTATCTATCTATCTATCTATCTATCTATCTATCTATCTATCTATCTATCTATCTATCTATCTATCTATCTATCTATCTATCTATCTATCTGTCTATCTGTCTGTCTGTCTGTCTGTCTGTCTGTCTGTCTGTGTAGAGATTTCACAATGAAATATACTCTACATGTGTTAATTATTGATTCATTCAAAGGCGTGAATTTTCTTTTAGGAGATTTAAATGCTATTTTATTTATAGTACAACAAAATTATATCAAGAACATTAATAGCTTTAGCCTTTTGCCTGTTACCCTAATTGAATTATTTGCATACAGAATGTTTCGGTGAGTTTAGTACAGCTCTTCTGCGTCTGTGTGAAAAGCGGCGCTGTCTGTTTAAATCCCGCCAATCGGCTGAGACGTGTGTAACACGCTTCCGTTTCCGAGGAGACGGAAGCGTGTCTTCCTGTTTGGCAGAAGGAGGAAGCAAGATGTGTGAAATCTCACATGTGCTTGTTGTTATGGTACGTGAGCGGAGCGACATGCATGCAAATCCATATTTTCCTCTCCCACTGTCTTCATCTAGCTCTTCAGCAGGGTGATCCGTATGGCTGTGCTTTGTGAAGTTGTTCTCCCATTTGTGTGATGAGTAGTTGTTTATAAACACTGGCTGGGATCCATGCAGGAAATCATGTGCTACTGTGTGTTTACATGCTCCGATCATGTCGCAAACAGCAGATCGCTTTTTCCACTGTTATTATTATTTTTTTTTTTCGAAATGCAGACACTGAGGTTTAGGTGTATTCGAGTCTCTCACTTCAGCACGCTTGCTTTTAGACCTGAACCAAGCTGTTAGCTTAATGCTAGTTCCCACCATAAAGACAGTCTTACCTGTCAGATCAAAGTGCACTGGCATTAAAGTTCGATTAGATTCAAATCAACGACTCTTACGTTTGACTGCTTACACACGAACAGAACTCGGCATTAAAACCAGAACGATAACATTAGAAGCTAGAAACTTTAAAAGCTACATTGCACAACAAGTCAACAATTTCTCTCTTAATATCGATGTGGTAGTATTATTATTATTTTTTTTTTGGTGAAATAAGTCAGTATATAATCAGTGATTATTTGAACTAATCATAATTACATGTAGTTACCTATCATTAAAAACATGTAATATATTATTACATTTTTGGACAGCTGTTTGTCACAGGACAAGTGTACATTGTCCCAAACATTACTTATTGTTATTGACAGTATTAATATTATTGAAACATGAACTAACAGATAAATCGAAACATAATCTGCATTATAATGTGTCCCAATCATGTGTTTTAATGTTTTGTGATTTAATTCCAATAGTTGTTTTAAAAAGCTTTTTATTATTGACAAATTTTATTATAATTTTGTGTAATATTACACATAATTTGTGACAACTCTGTAGCAGTTTGACAATCAGTCTAATGTTTGAAAATTTTAATTTAATCTTTAGAATTTACTAGATATTACATTATATTTTATAATGCATTGACATGGATTTCTGTTATTCTTTAAATGTATTCATTGTAATGAATTTACAGGCAACTTAGGCAAACTCTTGTGATGGCGTTGTTAAAATAAAGGTCATAGCACTGGAAGCTTGTTTGTTTGTTTGTTTATTTATATTTATTTATTCTTGATCAGGGTGACATGCAGTAATATTTCTGTAGTGGTGTGTCCATGCCTGTCAAAGCCAGCGTCTTCCTCTTCTGTTTAGTTTGGATAACTATGGCCCAGCTCTTGGCACAAGAAGAAAAAGAAAAAACGACTGCACTAAAAGGTAAAGCCAGCATTTATGAATGCACACGGTGCGTGAAAACATACAAACACAAATTAAATACACATTTTAAGGGGATGTTTTGTGTGCTTGTTAAATATTTACATTGAACATATGAATTCATCCATTTGTTTTTTAGATTTACTGTCCAGGATAGATTTAGACGAGCTGATGAAAAAAGACGAACCTCCACTAAACTTTCCTGAAACTCTGGATGAGTTTGAGTATGCCTTCAATGAGCGTAAGACCTTTTACTTGTCTTTACTCTAAACATTTTTAGACACAGTAAATTATTTCACACTATGACACGGTGCCATCCAGACCATCAAATAGCATTTGGGCTTGTAGTTTAATAACATGATTTTGGATCTTGTCTGTGGTACTGAAGGTTTGAATGCATTCGAAGTGTGCAGAGGGTTTGATTGGATATTGACAGCAGGCAGCAGGCTGTGATAGCGCTGTCTGTTTCAGAGTCTCTGGAGTCTGTGGCAGCTGAATGGACAAGTTGTGCATGCTATGGGCTGTCAGTGGCTTACTCAGCCTTGTGCTCTGTTTGACGGCTAGATTTGCATAACCTTGCTCCTCTCTCTAAAACGCCTCCTGTTAGCGTCTGGAATATCTTATAACAGTCCCTCAGTGAAGAGTATCCCTTATATTCGATTTTATAAGAAAGTTTCACTTTGTAACTTCTTTTCCCACTATCTGAGATGAATGTAAAATGGCCATTGAGCCAAAGAATAGTTCTGAACATTTTAGCACTTTGCTCAAATAGGATACAAAATAGGGTGTAAGGTCAGCCAGTGGAGTGCAGAGCTTTCAGAAAATGTTAATTGTTAAACTAAACATTATATGAGCCAAATGCAGACCTGTTTGTGTGCAAATATAATTTAGATCCTTGATTTGATTCCATGTTATATTCTTGCAATAATTCAAATTGGATACAAAAAAGTCAACTAATGATTGCATGTGCATGTTGATAGTTAAACTATATTATATGAGACAAATACCAACTTGACATGTGTAAATATAGTTTAATACCTTGATTTTAGGGATGTAATAAATTATTAAAGGAACATCAAATTTATATATACATTTTTTTAATATTATTATTATTATTATTATTACTTTTATTTTAATAATTTGTAATCATTTATAAGATGTATAAGTAAAATTCTGTCAAGATTATAAATTAAAGTAAAATATACGTTTCATTTTAGTAATTAATTTCAATATCTTTGGTAACAGGGTTAAATGGTAGAGCTTCACAAATATTATGATTATGTTATGTGTTTGAAGTGTTAAAAATGACCTGCCTTTTTATTCAACATCTCTAATAGTTTTTTGCTGCGAAAACATTTAAATGGCTTCCTTTCTTTCTTTTTTAAAATAATTGGACATCACAGTGTACCCTATTTGTGGAAACTATTTTTTTATGTTTTGTAAATTTTTTCTCTCCTCTTCTTCTTCCTCTTATTTTTTTTTTTTTTAAATCAGTGATCTAATGAGATAACCCTACAAGAAATACATATGCATTTGAAATTAATGTTTTTTTCCAAAAACCATGTGGCATGATGACTTCATCCCAGTCCGCCTTCAGCTCATTCATTACTGGAAATCCAAGGTTATGTATACCTCATTAAGCCAAAGATTGAGAAAGCATGCTAATTATGCCAGGTTAAAGCAAGGAGAATAAGTTGAAGGGGGATATTCCTCAGAGGGCCTGTGTTATGAAGACGATGGAGCTGAACTTCCACTGCATGTTGGTTTCATTAGATCCCCTCTTCCTTCTGTTAGGCACTTCTGGTAGTAGTGTTTCTCTTCACCCCTTTGTGAATGCATAATTTATTTTTAAAGGTACTTTATTTTTATTTTTTTACACCAGTATCTCAATTCTCCCTCTCCTTCCACTGTCTCTCTCATTCTTTCTCTAATTCTCTTTCCCATCGTGTCTCAAAGGAGCGGCCATGCTTTCAGAGTTCATTGTTGATATACGGCCTTTTAGTGGAACATGTTGTTGAACAGCTAACGATGAAAGCAAATAGTGTAATCCTCTCCGAGTTAGCCATGTTGGATTTATCACCTGCTAACTGTGCAGAAAGTGAGAATGAGGGGAATGAAAGTGCTTATGCAATCTTTTATCTTCAAAGCTGTTTTTCTTTTTGTGGAGCCATGCACTAGAGTAATTGCAAAAATTTGAGGCCCCAAGGCTATTTGGGTTGAGTGTGTATGCTTTGAATATTTTAACTTCACGCATTGGCAATCAGAGAGGTCACTATTAGATTTAGGCTTCATTGTTCCTCTGTGTCGGCAGTAGAATAAATGGGTCTGTCTTTCCTAAAAATCCTTTCAGTAATGTTAGAAACCAGTTTCTATGTTTATGTTATTCAGTGTTTTATTGTTTGTTGGAATAGAATTGTATTAATAGCAACGATTGGGGCCAAATGTCAATATGTGGTTTCCAATCGACTTATTTTGCCTTTAAATGAAAGAAAGTTCATTTTTAAGAACATTAACATAGGTTGCAGGGTTACATGGTTGAGCTGGACAAATGTTGTGTGTGTACTACAATATAGTATAGTATTTATACATTAACGACTTATATGAAAAAATAAAAATGTGGAAAAAGTGGATGGGATTGCGTACATACCAGGCATTCAGCCCTTCCCCTGAAACTCCATTAGTCCTAACCAAGCGGGGTGTTGTTGTTTACCTCATCCACCTCAGCAGCTGTTTAGCAGCATCAGTACTTGGCAAAAGCCAGGCCTCATTGTCCAGCATTGGCAGAACAGTGGTATTCAAGTGGGTCACTTTGAATGAAGTCGGCTGGCCCGCTCTCAAACGAGCCCCTCAAAGGATGCTCATAGGAGGGAACAGTTGCAGCGGTCCAGCCACACTCACGCACGCTCTCAGATCTCTGGTGGCTTGAGGTACAGTGGCGGAGAGACCGCTATTGCAGCACCAGCTGTCTGAGGAAGGCTTGCCAGACGTCCCAGAAGGCTAAAGTAAGGGGGACAGGAGAAGCGTTAGCCGTTCGCAGGGCTTGTACCTGCCAGATGGGGAGACTCCAGCCAAACGGATTTAATTGCATGAAGGGGAATGATGCACTTCAAGCAAGCCTGAGGTTCTGAACTGAAGGTCACAGGTAGAATGACTTCTGCAGGCTGTGTGTGGACTATGGAAAGCCCTCAAGGCCTCTTATACTAAGGCTTGCAGTGTTTCATTGGATCCCAGCTTCTCATAGAGAGAATAGGTTTGGCTGAGGTGTTCAATGCTTCTCAAACTGCAGGTGCAACTTGATTGGTGAATTTAAAGGTAAAGTGTGCCCATGCTTTGAAAACAACAAGGCTTTCATGTGTGCCATGGCCAATCAAAGACGTCTTACTTTTATGTTGGAAAACATTCTTTATTTTGTTGGCTCACAAAGGCTCTGGCTTCATGCCGTCCCTCACGCTCCATTTCAATATAATCTGCACTAATATTGTCCTTAATATTCCCTTCATCTGCTGCTGAAGTAGAACTGTGGGAAAATTTTTATAGGGAGGCTAAAGATAATAAAATTAATAGCATGCAGTCTCAGACCCAAGCGGGAAATGCCCCTCAAACCATATTATGAAAAGAAAGTAGAATAAGTGGACCTTCTTTCTTAATGAGTTATAAACGGTTTGTTTATGGAAGCCCTTCTACACAAACTCTAGATATTCTTTAACTCTTTAGTTTTTTATTTTATTACAAAATTATACAGGTTTGTATTTTTTTTCTTTTCTGTAGATGGTCAGTTGAGACACATACACACAGGGGAGCCATTTGTCTTCAACTATAAAGAGGACCTGCATAGATGGAACCAGAAAAGATATGAAGCGCTGGGAGAGGTAATGTTGATGATGATAATATTTTAAACAGTACATAAAAATGTGATATTGTGTTATCTTTACAAATCAGTTTGCAATAATTCAATATTATAGAACATCTTTGAGTAAGGATTTATTTATGTATGCTAACTTTTAAATGTTTGGGCTCAGTATTATTTATTTGTTTGTTTGTTGATTTATTGATTGATTTTTTGTTCAGCAAGGAGGCATTACATTTACCAAAAGTGACAGTAATATAATGTTACAAAAGATGTATATTTCATATAAATTATTTGTAACTTTTAAAGAATCCTGATTAAAAAAAAGATTACAGCAAAGCTGTTTTCAGCATTGTTAATAATAAGAAATATACTTGAGCACCAAATCAACATATTAGAAAGATTTCTGATGGATCACGTGACACTGGGACTGGATTAATGGATTAAATGGAAATCAATTAAAATGTAAAGTTATATTAATATATTATATTAAAATAGATAACTTTTATTTTAAGTTGCAATTTCACAATTGTATTTATTTACTTTAGCCGTTTTACCAAATATATTCAGTTTGAGACTGCTTTTGAAAACAAGCAAACACAAAAAAACTTACTGACTCCAAACTTTGAATGGTAGTGTTATGTATGCATTTATTTATTTTATATAGAAAAAAACATTTGTACTTATTTCAAGGTCAAACATACTTTTTTTTTTTTTTAGACAACACAGCGCCATAAAAATGTAAAACCATTTATCCCAGTGGTATATTGTATTCAGAGTTGTTCACAGTGTTAAAGAGATGGATTCTCATGCTGAACATGGCCAAAGTTTAAAAAAATAGTTTAGAAGAATGACTGCAAATTTCTGTGCCGAAAATCTTACTTCCGGGTTTGTTCAAGTTTCGGCTGTTTTTTTTTCGATCGTGGATCTAATGACATAGACAAGAGGAGCACACCTTGGCCAGAGGAGAGCGAGACCGCGCACATCAATAAGCTTCAAAATCGTCGGCAGCAAGTTTGTTTTTGTGATGTGAGGGAAAGTTTACCATGTTCAGCTTCCCCAAGAACCCAGCGTTACATGAACAGTGGATGCAATTAGTTTTTCCGGGGCAGCAATGGAGTGTATCAAGCCCGTTTGTGTGTTCTGGTCATTTGAGTGACAAATGTTTTATAAACAAGGCCCAAGTCGACGCAGGATATGCACATCGTTTGCTATTAAAACATTAAAGGGGGGGTGAAATGCTATTTCATGCATACTGAGTTTTTTACACTGTTAAAGAGTTGGATTCCCATGCCAAACATGGACAAAGTTTCAAAAATTAAGTTGTACGTTTGAAGGAGTATTTTTGTTCCCAAAATACTCCTTCCAGTTTGTCACAAGTTTCGGAAAGTTTTTTTCGAGTATGCCTCTCTGTGACGTTAGATGGAGCGGAATTTCCTTATATGGGTTCTAAGGGCACTTTTGCCGGAAGAGCGCGCGCTCCCGTACAGCGAGGCTGAGCACAGACATTTCACTGATCAGATCGATTCACTGATCAGAGCGAGAGCGTCGCGAAAAGTCACAAAAGAAGTGTGTTTTTGGTTGCCAGGGCAAGACAACCCTGCACAGATTACCAAAGAAAAAACAGCATTAAGGGACCAGTGGATGGAGTTTATTTTTACAGAGCATCAACGGAGTTGTGCAAGTGTTTTTGTTTGTTCCCTGCATTTTGAAGATGCTTGTTTTACAAACAAGGCCCAGTTTGACGACTTATTTGCGTATCGTTTATTTCTGGATGATGCAGTCCCAACGAAAATGGGTCACGATCGTGTCTTGGAACCGCAGGCGGTGTGTAAAACTGCTTCAAATATCTCTGCCTCCTTGTTAGTGCGTCCCCTCCGATGCCAGAGACCCGGGTTCGAGCCCCGCTTGGAGCGAGTCGTTGCTGCTGCTGCTCTCGTTCAGTTTCAGCCTTGGGATCTGATTCTGGATCATAAATAAATGGCTGAATCTGACTGTTTGCCATGGTTTGTTTTGGATGATGGTTTTTCCTCACGGTAATGTCACAGCTTCCAAAATTTTACTTATAGTTAACTTATAGTCCAGTGCAACTTATATATGTTTTTTTTCCTCATCATGACGTATCTTTGGACTTATACTCAGACTTTTTGGATATATGAAGGATGCAGTACTACTCTATAGTTACTCAAGATTAACTGAAAACTCGAGATTAGGTGAAACTGTGTATGTTATGTACCCTTTAAATCTCATGATTTTCCCAGGGAACATTTATAAGGTGTGAACGTGGTTTTTCTGATACAGTAAAGACCCTCTATCTTCTTTTTTTGGTTGTTGTCTTTAGTCTCTAGAGTTTAGAGCTCTGATTTTCAGCACTTGAAAATTTTCATACTAGGGGTGGGCGATATGGAAAAAAAGACCATATCACAATTCATGATTTTATCACAATCCTTTGTTGTGCTGATTTTACTATTTTGCAAGTTGTCTGAGCAGTACAGCCAAACTAATTTCCCTATTATAAAGACAAAGCCTTTCAAGGTAACATAAAAAGAATGGTAGATATTTAGACCAAAGAAGGCGAAGATAAAAATCTTTGTTCTTATTTTTTTAATAAAAAATATAAAAGAATGACAAAGATACACATTACAACTACACATAATATATAAAATAAAACAAACCGTGCTTTATTTTCAGGTACAATTTAGCAGGAGCATTCAATAAATTGAATGAACAAATATAAAAATAAAACATTATATAAATTGATTCCTAAAGCAACTGTAAAAAAAATTTCAGTCAAGAGCGTCAACGTTATAAAAATAATTAATACAGGTTTGGGACAACGTGACAGTGAGTAAATAATGACAGAAATAAAATTTTAGGGTGATCTATCCCTTGACAGTAATGACAGTAGACGGCATGTTTAATAGGCATACTGTCCCTTTAAGACCTGCACACGTCTAATATACAGGTACGCATGGGTTTTTCTCTAAACTGTTTACTTAAATTTTTGTGAACAAACTTGTGTCTACATGTAAAAACCTTGTGTGTTTTTACAGTATTAGAGTAAAATAAAACTTACATCAGGCGCTCTTTGACAGGTTTTGGGTTTTAGCGTGCGCACTTCGGGTGAATGCAGCGCTCAGAAAAAGAACAGGTCAGACCAGCGCGCGAACGAAACGTTTAAACGCACATGTAAATAATGAGAGAGAACCTCTACCACTGAGTGAACACTACTGTTAATGCATGTGGCATACAGTATATGACAGAGGCGCCAGAACTGTAGCTGATACTACGATATTTCTTCAAAAGCAGATCCTGGAGACATTTTTATCGTCCACGATCAAAAATCGTCCTATTGCTAGTTCCCCTAGTTCACACCTTCATGCTTTACCAACCACTACTCCTTGCACTTTTTCTGCTGTCACGCTCCAGGGCTGTGTGCATGTTATAAGCTTTAAGGTTTTTGTTGATTGTTCATATTTTGATGTGTATCACATATTGGCTAATTAAACCGTGTGTGTACTTGTGTGTGCCTTCAGGAAAGTTTCTTTTTTTGCCGTAGCCTGCACGTGCCTTTGAAAGTTCAAATGCAGTTCAGTAAGCCTTTAGTTAATTTGCGTATACATGCACTTAATTATCTTTGTTCATTTACATCTGTATTCTTTGGCTTTATTTGTGCATATTTGTTTGATGTTCAAAGGAAAGAGATTGACTCTTTTAGGATTATATGAGTATTTTATTTCTGGTCCAGGTATGATCCTAAGAGAAAAGGCCCTTTAAGAACAAAACAAAACACTTCTCCCCTATTATCATGGCATATCTGTTTATGTGTGGCTTAAACATAAAGCAAACGTTTCCGAGCTGAACAGCGGGTGACCAGATTTCATGAACTTCTCTTGAGTGAATTCAAAGTGGAGTGGAAGTGAAAGCAGGTTGGATTTTATTATAGTGTTTTGAATTTTAAAGGTCCGTTTAGATGATTTTGTGATGTGTTTTTGCAATATAGATGCATATGATATCAAATCACTGGTGTGGCACCTGATATTAAAGCACTGTTTGTTGTAGCCTACATTCGTTAAACAGACTAGAAAGAAAATAGTTATATTTCATCCCTTAAGTCATTTCTAGCTACCCTGCAAAAATAGATCGGAGGTACAAAACCATTGCAATGATGTTGTTGTAAAGTTCAACACAGACTTCAGCAGTATCATGCTCTTACAGTCAGTCTTGTATAGTACAATTTACACAAAAATTTGAAGAAGAAAAAAACACTCTGCAGCACTTAATTAAAAACTATTTCAATATTCTATGAAATACCATAGGCATATAAGTGCATAAAGTACTATTTCTTTTCTAGAAATGTGACATGGGATTGGTATAAATGCATCACATAAACACCATGGTTTCTGAATGGTGTTATATATATATGTATATATTCTACATTAGAAATACAGATTAAAAATTCAATGATTAATATTATTTTTTTTTTTTTTCATTTTGACAAGGCATTCAGCTACCAGTGAGAATGTAGTACTCTCAGCTCTGTTAAGCATGCATCACCATATCTTGAGTCCATCCAAAGAATTTCTGGTTTTCCCCTGCAATCAGCACAGAATGTGACAAAAGTGTGTGAATTCAGTGCTGTTCTAGCCATAATGCATACGGGGGCCAGATTCAACTGAAAACTTGATTTCTTGCTCTGACTGTCTCTGTCTTGTGTCTGTGAATGCCACTGTTGGTGGTGTGTCCCTGTGTTCCAGCGTTCTCAGATTTGAGAGTGTGAATGTGGGGTACAGAAGTGGGCGAGGGTCTTTGTGAGACTGGAGGCAGCACCAGATGTCCAATTTGCACTTCAGCTGGGCCTGAATGAGCTGCTGGACCACAGGTTTACCCTGACAGGTTCACTGAGAGAGAGAGAGACTCAGGCAAGAGCATCTCAGCCATAAGGTTTGATGATTATTATTGGCAAAGCAGTGCAAAAAAAGATAAATATGTAGTGAAAAGATAAAACTGAATCTAATTTAAATGAATTTAAATTGAATCACAAATTATTACACATTTCAAATTTAAATATTCAGTAGTGGCGAGGTAAAGTGTGCCAGATGGTGTAACGGTAAACTATGTCAGTCACTTACCTGATAGTTATAGTGAGTTTAATAATCAAATCCCAGAAAGAAATATTGCATTGGTTTTTGTTGAAAAGTATGAAACGTACAGTAGGCCAGATTTCTTCAAAGAATGCACGGAAGCTCTGGCAAAGAGTAACCCGCCTTTCAAAGAAAACGATCAAGGATATTCCCACAAAGTAAGGCACTGAAGAAGTTTCCTTTCAAAAAAGTTGGTGAAGTACAAGGAATAACATTTTCATATTTCCATGCAACTTTGATGGTTGAAGTGTGGAATTATAATGTCTTAAGATTATTCAGTCTAATAAATGTTTTTTTTTTTTTTATTTCTTAGCATAATTTCCAGTTTATAGGAGACTTTAGGCATAGTATAAATTATAATCAGACATAATTATTTTACAAGGCATAGTTCATCCAAAAATGAAAATACTGTCATCATTTACCCACATGTTGTTATTAGTTTCTTTCTGTGGAGCTCAAAAAGAAGATATTTTGGGACTTTGCTGTCCAAACAGGATTGCACCTCATTGACTTTTGAATGAAATATGTTTATAATAATGTATAATATTTTGTACGTTGTTGAACATGCATCTTGGATTAATTTATTCATAGGTCCATCATTTAATTAGGTGTATTTTGGTGCTGTCAAATGATGAGTTGTGATTAATTGCATCGAAAACAAACGTTTTTGTTTACTTATATATATGTTTGTGTGTGTGTGTGTACAGTTTATATTGTTATGCATATATAAATACAGACACAGACATATAGTATATATTTTATAAGTATAAATATACATGCAGTAGCACACACACATATATTATGTAAAATACAAACTTTTTATTTTGAATGTGATTAATCACGATTAATTGTTTGACAGTACTAGTATATTTGTTCTAAACACTCTGAACATGCAATAGCTGTGTATTACAGTTTGGTTTCAAATGCTTCTCCTGCAGTTTTACAGCCTCTTTGAATGCAATCTGCACACACCTACAGACAGTACAATGCAGGAGCCGGAGGCAAACTGAAACTCAGGGTCATTCGATCATCTATTTCTATGGCCAACTTCTCCACAATTCTTCTCCTCTCTCTTCATCATGGTGGGATCATCATTAAGGGGTGTGCAGACACACGCATGCAGAAGTGTGAGATCATTGGCTGGTTTGCATCACTGAACATTGGCAAGTGGTTTGCCTTCGAGGGGTGTGTTCTTGTATCACCATGTTAGCTGGGGAGGAGGGGCCGGCATAGATGGGGGGCTTCAGATGCTCATTCTGCGTGCATTTAATTACGTTTTTTTTTTTCTAAAATTGTACGCAAGCATTTCTTAACATATCTTTCCCATCATAGTTTCAGCTGTCTGTTGCCTTTTGCCTTTTGTGTGTCTCTCCCTCAATATATGTGAGTGTTTTGTTTTGTGTTTACCTGGACATTTTGTTGACCTCCATGGCAGTACAACGCTGTTTATGCATTCATACTTTGTGTCTGACGGCATGTGAGCTTGTGTGTGGGTGGCAGTTATACTGTGTGGGTCCATGTTGGTATTTTTCACAGTGGGCGGAGGGTCATGAACATTACCTTACACACACACACACAACACACACGGAGAGAGTGTGTGTGGAGGGCTGTAAGCGACTGTTCTCAGCACTAGGTGACACAGTGTGGGCTCGACTCCAGATGGAGAGCATTAAGCTGTTAATAAATGAGGATCTTTCTCTGCATCTGTGGAATGACAGACATACAGTATTCTAATGAAGAAGGGCTGCCCAGATGGCTTGATTTCATAGATAACTCCCCATCTTTCTCACATTTTATACGGATTGGCTTTATACAGTACTGGGAGTGTGTGAGAGAAAACATTGACTCAGAGGGAGTGCTTTTGTGCTTTTAATTAAAAGGACATCGGACAGTGACATAAGAGGAGTTGAATTGGAAATCTATGCAGTTTACCTTTGGTGCATAAGTAGTACTGCGACATTTGAGCTAAAAATGAATGAAAGTCCATGTTCCAGTCGTTTCATTATGTGTGGAAACACAAATACACTTTATGTTCTGGTCGTTAGACATACAGAAACACACACATTGCGCAAGAACATTGCCTGTTTGTAGATTGTATCAGTCATGCTGTTTTGTTTTTATGTTCAGAACTGCTTCCTAGTAAAGTAAAGCAACATGACTGCTGTTGATTTAGGAACCGGTGCTTCCTCAAAGGTTGACATATATGATGTTCCTTCACCAGATGAAACCTGATTTTGTGTTTGGCTTCTCTTACTTGAAAAGAGTAAAGCATTTTTTTTAACTAGCTGTTATATTGTTCTCACTATACAATGAAATCACTGTAGCTAAAATAAAGCTCCTTTTTTCTCTCCTCTTATGCAGTAATCTGTTACTGTACACTTGATCGTTTTACATTCAACATGATTTTAGAAATTGGGAATGGTGAAAGAAAATAAATAGTCTTTTTTGGTCTTCAAAGATTGTAAATGCTTGAGATTGTGGCTTCATGTAGTCTTTACTGGTTTGAATGACAATGACAGACTCCGAGAATCACACAGAAGCCTTACGGGACTATCACATCAAGTGCACCCACTTTCTTCCTCTTACAACAGCGAAAAGTTAAATATTTAAAAGAGAAACAAGAAAAGGGGAGTCCAACCGAGCCGTTTCATTTCTCAACCCCTCTCTTGTCATGAATCAGCATTCACATCGCCCTCTTTTGTCAGCCTTGTGTTTGTGTGTTTCTGTTTTGGGGATTTGTCTTTTCTTCATGTATTCTTGATTCCTTCCTTTTAATCTATTGGTAATTCCCTACTCTTCCCTGTGCTGTCACTCCATCAGTCACTATCCAGACAGCTTTGAAGTCATTCATTCATTCCGTCCTGCCCGAGTAGCTTTAAAAGACTCCGTGGTCGACTGATCTGAAGTCAGTATACAGCGGCTAAGACAAACACATCTTGCAGTATTGATTACCCTTCACTGTCCAGAGTCCAGTCGGCTCATTAGTCTGGGTCAGAGCGGGACCACCTGATAAGCACCTGCCCTCATTTTTCAATTCCCCTCGGTTTTCCCATCATGCAAGAGGTCAAAAGTTGCATATGACGCTCCTCTGTGGAACACAAATGTCTCATCACCCGAGCGCTGAGGTCAGCCGGACGGGGGAGATTGAGTTGTAATACCTCCGTTGTGGGAGGTCTGTGTTTTTTTGTTTTTTTTTCTTTTCTCTCGCTTTATCGCTTTCCATGACTTATTCTGTTCATCTGGGGGCCCGGGGACCCCCTCCTCCTTGTTTGAAGAGGACTCTTGCCGCATGGGAGTCCACAAACAGATCAGCTTTCTTAGACAACAGTGCACTTCATTAAGACCCTCAGCTGTGTGTGTCCACCTTATCGCTTGCCCACCCAGACGACATGCTCTGGTCAAGGCCACCGTGGCGTCTCTGCCTTTCTCTCTTCTCTTTCCGTCCGTTCCTCCCACGCTCCACTTTTCTCAGCTGTGGCGTCGTGCGTGAGCTGGCAGAGGACAGTGTCTGCTGGGGGATTAGCATGCCCCCCCCCCCTGGTTCATATGCTGTCTCCCCGCCGCTCCCTGCAGATCCCCTGCTAAGGCTCTTCCTTCCTCTCTGATCCTCCAGATCCTGGCTGCCACATCAGCAGCCCATAAACAAACCCCTCCTGGAGTCTGAGCCTGGAGCTGACCCTGTGTGGTCACCCAT